>NC_054556.1:8563276-8864276 GCF_017654505.1 Polyodon spathula | reverse complement strand
TCTAACAATTACAAATAAACAGTTATAAACACAAACAAAATACAGCACTCACTCTTATCTTATCTCTGTACTCCTTTTATAGGTCCATCCATAACCATAACAAAGGAACAGATCGTCAGCCACTGATATACCTTCAGTCATGCCCCTTTGGTAGCCAGTGCAATTACGTCTCCTCCAATCCATGACTGACACATCGCCTACCACAGTAAGGCGCTGACTTCTAGTATTGTGGCTTCACCCCCTTTTGGGATAGTCGACTTCCAACTGACTCTGGAATGAACTGTCAAACCATCTAGTTCGGGGCACACTGTTCCTGTTATACAACGCTCTCACAGGTCTGGAGGGAGATTGCTGACTCAGATTCATTCGCTCTCTGTCACAATGTCTTATTCCATTCATTCAAAACTCACACAGAATTATTTACAATGTTTGCTTCCTGCATCTTACTGAGCATAACTACAGGCTTATTGGCTAAGTACAGTAAAAGTCTAACTGATTCTCATAAGGTAAGACTGGGAAACAGTACAAGAAATGTGTTACAGTTCATCAGACTCCAAGAAAGGAAACACTCATATTTTATTAACAGATTAGTTCTAAAATGATAATAGTCATGGAGTTGGGGAACCATTTCCTCCTGTCTACCTGACTGCAGATCACAGTGAAGCGAATAAAGCACTAGTTGTTCAATAGTATTTCTTTCCCAGTTGGAAAATCACGATAATGATCACTAATCATTCATGAAGAAAACATACTCTGAAATATGAGTCGTGCTCTTCCTCCCTAGCAAATAGCAAGCTCCAGTAACTAATTTTCTCTCAGAATAATGATGTGGTCATGTGGAAGTTCAACAAGAATTCAGCAAACAGCAGAAACAAATCCTGCTGATCAAAACCAGCTGCATTATGTAAATCCAGCTAAACAGACATGTGTAATGTCTAGTTACGTCTAATTATTGAAGTTGTTAAGAAATCAACATCACAGTACTATACAAGACATCTTACAAGTTGCCCACTTCACGTATTTTATAGATTCCATTCTCAGCTGACTGGGAGGATGAGGAGCTGGCTACTAACGCCAGGGCTTGGATTCTAAACATTATGTGCAACAGGGGAACTAACCACATAGAAAAACACAGATTAAACCAGTATGAGTAGGTTTAAAAAAACTACTGTTAGGATATTGTTTTTGTTTTTATCATATTTTAAAGATGAATATGCCCTATTTTTCTCTTAGAATACCTTTGCTTCCACATATAATGTGCAGTAAGCTGCCTGTATAAAGGTAAGACACTTGCTAAGAAGTTTATTCCCACTGTATGTGCCCGACTCTCAGAGCTATTTCCTCTAAATTATCAGAAGCACATTTGTATCTGTAAGGAAAAATGTCTGACAATAACAGGGTCAAATGAAAATGCCTGATTTGTTTATTTCTGGTTTGTTAACTATAAGTTCTTTTTTTTTTTTTTTTTTTTTTTTTTTTTTTTTTTTTTTTACTTTCTCAGAATAATGTGCTCATGACTAATTGGAGTAAAGAGCTATGATAATGTTCTGTAGTCCTATGTGCTCTTCTACGCAAATACCCATTTGTGTTTAAACTGGCAAATGAGGACAACGATGCTCTGCCTATCAAATAAGTTGAGTTCAGCTACATTGAGCAGAGCTGGCACACAACCATGTCTGAAAGCTGTTTCCCCGCAGTACGTACAGTTTGGGGTCCGAACATAGAGTGCATATTCTCCAATAACGGTGCAAATTACACATTTAAATCCCTGCTGCCTTTATGAGCTTTAACACTCTGGACAACTAAAAGCAGCCCAAGTGTTTGTCTTTGTAAGGCTGTGCAGAAGTGGAACATATTGTATAGATTTACGGTAGACTTTGGATCTCTTGGCTAGCGAGTAAAATCTGTTCTCTATTAGGAATCTCCTAGTTAATGTTTGTTTTTTGCATTGCAGCTGTTGTTTTCTACACCAGGTCTGAAATACGAAGAAAGAGCACACACATGGATACTGTTTACAAGCTCAGAGGGAAATCCATTGTTGACAAATTACCCAAAGGGACATGTTCATTGATCTGAGAACTCCAGTTAAAGTCACTTAAAGTGAATATGTGAATGTCTTGCAGACATACTGCCTGACGTATAGGACAGCCTTGTATACTGAACACAGGCTATTTCAACACAATGTAATTTATCCTACAGTACTACAGTATAAAATCTGTATGTGATGGGGCTTCTGAATACTATTCAGTTTATTCATTAAATTATTGAAAGTCTTATGTGTACAAAAGAAGCCCAGTTTGATCTTTAGAAGAGATGAACAATATTGTTTATTGAAGGAGGTAATCCATTATATGCAGTTACAAAAAAGACTCACAAGCTGTTGACATGCAAATGTGCCAAAATCTCATGCAATTATTTGAGTTGCACCATTTCATTGCATTAATTTTGACAATGTCTGCCTGTTTGTTTTTCTATTAGCACATTGAAATACACACATTGAATAACCTAAAGAGTTTCTATTGCAGGTGGTGTCTGGTGATGCTATAATTATCTGTGCACTGTCGGAAATGAGCAGGACTGCATTAAAAAAACAAACCAAAAAAAAGTTTAAATAAATGGATAATTGGATCTGGTGGAACCCCGACTCATCCAAAACCCAGTGGGTTGGCAGACTGGAGGACCTCCTAGGTGGTCTCAAAGAACAAGATTGGTGCCTTATGTACAGGGAGTTTGGACATAAGGTGGTTTGCTTCCCACTCCAAGAGGAAGAAGAGGAGCTGCCTGCCTGAAGGCTGGAGAAGACCAAACTGCCTGCCCGAAAACAAAAGAAGGGAAGGCGAGGAAAGGAACCGGTGCCATCTTCAGGGCCAGAGAGGGAGGTGCTGTCTGCCCGAGTGCCAGGGGGAGGGGCTGCCAGCCAGAGTACTAGAGGGAAGAGCCACTGCCGTCTCCAGAGCCAAAGGGGGAGGAGTTGCTGTCACCCTGAAAGCCAAAAGGGGAGGGGCCTCTGATGTCTCCAGTGCCAAAGGGGGAGGGTCTGTTGCCGTCTCCAGTGCAGAAGGGGGAGGAGTCTGGCGCAGTGTCGCCACTGCTGGAGTGAACCCCTCGATAGAAAAGCCCAGTGGGGAAAAGTCAATCGGGCTTAAGGGTAGAAAGGGTGTTAAAACGGTCACCTCCGCACAGGAGCCCAGAGATCACCAAGGAGGCTAAACGAGGACCCCCTTACAGACGCTCGACCTCACAACCCGCCCGCCAACCCACCACGAAAGCCCTTAATGTATATAGTCTGTGTGTGCAGGAATGTAAGGTTGTTAGGGATACGGTTAAATCTATCCCTGCCAGCAATCACAGGTGTAGCCATTCCCCAATTTGGTAATTGTTGCTAACTGGGTAGTAACCACATGTATAAGGAACCAGAAATCATTTGTTTGTTGAAAGAGTTTGTGCTGTGAGTTTTGTATGGTTTTGCAACTTGATAGTGAAGGCTAATGCTCAGCCTCAAGCATGTATTCTGTTTTTGTTTCAACCTTTTATTTTGGCCCTCGTATCGTGTTTTGTTTGGTCCTGTTTTTGTTTTTGTTTCTGTTAAATAAATTTGCGCACCAAACTGCAGCTTTCTGTCTCTGGGTATAATTACTGTAGGTAACCAGCCTGGGCCATGACGCTACCCTATCACAGCACATATTTGGTACATGAGGGGAAAAGGTAATGCTGAGGCTGTACTGCTTTGACTTACTTGAACTGGTGATGCTCCCTGGAGCTGCGGATTTTGGAAGAGAACCTCTCTGCCAGCTTATCCAGGCTCCTGGAATATTCCATTTGAATCTCTGCTTTCCTGCGGAAGAACTCCTGTAAGTCCTGCAGGAGCTGGATTCGAGACTCCGACTGCTGCTCCAGGCATTTGAACTGCTCCACTAACTGTGCACGGATCTCTGCAAGTTAGGGGGACAAAAATGAGGAAATTAGGTGCTTTGCGGTTTCACTTTCCAATTGTGTTTTTATATAGTATATATCTGTCATTCATATTAAAGAGGATCCATTAAAATTGTTCATTATATTCAGTATGTGAAGATGACATCAGCAGTGTTGTCTGTCAAGAACTAAGACATTAGAGTATGTCCATACCTGTGGACTGATTTATGTCTGTCTCTTGGCTGTGACTATTTCAAGAACACATAATAGCTGTATGCATTTGCAAAAGGAAATTAATTCTGCAGTTTATTTTCATATTTACCACAAAATATTTGTGCAATTAGATGAGAAAACATGGTTGTCATATACACTCCCCAGCTGAAAGTCACGTGCAGGGATGAGGAGAGTACAGCATTATATTTCTAAATATCCCCCTCCATATACAGCTGACACTTGATTATTCAAACCTCGATTATCTGGAACTCTCCTTTGTGTCTCCTAATATAGTCTCAATTACTAAAGCAACTGATTATTGCATCAAAATATGTGTTGCCAGAGTTTGGAAAATGGAGTGATTTCTGTATACGAGAATAATATTCTTGACATTTACAGGAAGTCTGTCTTTCTTGGCTTAAAAAAATTATTACATCATTATAACCATAACTTGTGGCAGACAATTCTCAAACAACATAATTATTCCGCACAGGATATTTATTATTACTTTTTCTACAGAAAGACAAGCTTAAAATATTTAATATCACCCTGATAAAAGAAAAAGAAATATTAGTGTTGTACCGATATATTTTAAATGTGCAAATTGGATTATCATATTAACAAATCACATTATAAAACCTTTATCAAGAACAGGCTATCTACTGTAGTGCCCTGGGAGAGATTCATAGTCTGTGACAGCGATGTACAAAGCCAGAAGAAACTCCTGAGCATAAAATCTGTCAAACTTCTTTATCCATTAGGTAGCTGAGGTCTATAATTTTACAATATATGGTAACTGAACACCTAGCGTACTTCCTGATATCTAAGATAAAACCGGATTACAATTCTCCCAAGTTAATGGAAGATAACTTCATCAAACGCAGTACCACTACTGCACTACGACTGAATTGCCATTGGTATGCTTGTCACTGCAATTCTAATACATTTCCATAATGTTATTTAGGGTGTGTTTATGATATTACCAAAGTAGCTGAAGCATTTTAAAAACACAAATGGTAGCAAACCTTATGTTAACACATACTTTTTTATACTATGGCAACAGCGTAGCATGAAAACCAAATCAAATTATTTTTTTTAGAAAACTGTTTAAGATTAAGTTTAAATAAGTTATTTTTAGGAAACTATGCAGTCCAAAAAAGCCCACCCTAAACACTTAAACTACAATGAAAACCCATTAATAACACACATACCTGTGCCAAAAGGGGGCCTGTAGCACATTTCCTTCATTCCTACAAGTTTGCTTTTGTAAGCTACTTGCACTTTGTCTCGTTTCACTGGATTGCGCATTAGGAGCAACAGCGACTGGCTGTTATTATGGATTCTTATAACACTCTGATCCAAGCACGGAGTCCCTGTGTATGCAAATAGCCAAGATTCTGAAACACCAGACATATAATCATAAGCTCAAATGTCAATAAAAAGCTACAATCATTTGCTGCCTGCAGCTAGTCTGTGTACATACGGGATCACTTAAAGACACAGTATCCCCTTCTTCCTTTCAGTTACTAAATAGTATAATCAATAACAATGCTCATAAATTATGAATATTCTAATCTATGCTGCCTCTGGAATTAATTAGTAGATGGTGGTGGTTCATACCGTTGCTATATCATTAGCATGCCCGAAAATGGTACTATAGTAATGTCTCATACTCATAAATACAGAATATTACAGTTCCAGTATTGTAGCACTGAATAGCCTTTTAACATTGGTGAGGGTTGGAACAAGTTTTGGACCATTCTCCAAAATAAAACAATCTATCCAATAGGAAACAATCTATCCAAGCCTCAGGAAATAAAACAAGTATTTAAGGAGGATGTTATTATAAGTTTATGGTGCCAGAAAGAAAATCTTCACTATAAATTAAACTGAACTGTTTCGGAACTTGATGATTGCACACACCCACTGCAAAAAAACAAACAAAAAACAAACAAAAAAATGTAAATCCTATGTTGTTGGGTTTTGTTTTCATGGGCAAGAGGAAGGAATAAACTGAGCTCAAAATAACGACCCCTGAAGAGAAAACCGTCCATTTTAGTTTAAAAACAACACAACCACTTTCTTTGAAACTAAATACAATTTTTCATAATGTGCCGCCCAGTCTGATGCCCCGGCACCAAGTAGTAATCTCTGGTTAACCATTGTGTCCAAACCCTTCCTTTACAGCAGGCCATCATTCCAGTCACAGTATCTGTGGGATAGAGCTATAGATAACTCATCTAACAAGACCCAAGCATCCATACTGCCTGACTAAAAACAGACTCTAAAACCCATCACTGAAACCACTCTTTGGGTTTCGCAATGCTGATTTTAAAGTAGTCTTTTTTAGAATAATCCAACGTGCTAAAATTATACAACTGGGAGAATTCTCCAGTAACAGACCTTGACAGTGACTGTTAATCAGAGAGTAGTCAGTTCTACACTTATGCAAAATGTGCAGTTACCTGAAGCACCAAAGAACACTTTAAATGATACCAATCAAAGATATTACAAAGAACAGGTTAACTCATATCATATAAAATGAGTTAAATTGAAACAAATATAACCCAATGCTCAAAAAAAGTTGGTCAAATGATATTGCATTTAAAAACTGCTTATTAAGTGGCCTTTGGGCAGCCATAATAACATCAATTGCAATGCCAAAATACTGTAAATCCTGTAAATTAATACAATGTGATTCTTTAGTCAAACTTACTCACTTAATCTCTAGCATCAGCCTTTCTCCTCTCCACTTACCACACTTGCCATTTCTAAGGTGAGGCATCTTCAAGCAGATTACACTAACAAATGTTTTTTTCTTAGGTTTTGTTGTTGCTGCAAAGTGCCTTCTGCTGCTGCAGCCAACTTCAGCTATTAAAGCTGCTGCAGCTCCAAAGAGCTCGGCTCAGTCTAAGCTTCTGCCAGCTTGGCTGGGTTATGAAACAAGACACTCTTTCTGTTCACAAAGCTGGGAAGGAGACAGTCACAGCACTGCACTATGGAGTAGATTGTCTCAGACCTTCTGCAAGTGCAGTGTACTGTACTTTACTGCATGAGTCTAAAGTCACTCTCATTCCATATTTACTACAAATCCTCCCACTATTTTTGTAGCAGTGGATTACAGTACATTGTGATGCACATGTGCACATACAGATGTGGATTGCTGGTTTATACCTATTTTACAAATGGATATATCTTTTCACAAAGCATTTAACTATTACACTTTTCTGAATTACCTATATTCAAAACAATCGGAAATTGTGTGAATTATACCTGTGGGATTTCTCACTGCTGTGAAAAAAAAAAAACTCCACTCAGCAGACAAGGCTGTACTTAAAACACTATGATTCCGGCTGGTAACCCTCTATAAATTAAGCAAAATATAAACAAATACAGGCTGCACACTGTCCTCCTGAAAATATCTTGCACTTTTCGAAATTAAAATAATGCTCCGAGTATTGAACGTACTGTTGCATAGATACACTATCGACTGCAGTGTTGATAATTGGCAGTCAAGGCGTGTGGCAGGCCCTGAAGCTCTCCGGAAGCTCTGCTTAGTCTCCAGTGGATTCAGCACGCTACACACGTCACACTCTCAGCTGCAGTAAGACAACTTGTTTCATATTAAATACTTTTACTAACTAGCCCTAGACCAAAACCATAACAAAGACTGGTCATGACTTTTTGTAATTACGATATCATTTACAACAACAGGATCTGTTTTTTTCCCCGCTATTTTTTAACTAACCTGTTTAACATTATGTGAATGGTCTGTTGTGCAGAAAAAGTATCCTTCAGCAGTGAGAAGAAGCATCAGTAAGCCAGCCTCTGACCCTAAGCCGCGCTGCAGCTGTTGCATGTTACTTGAATATAATTTACTGCGCATGAACTGCGCACTTGAGGAACAAAAGAAGACAGCATTTGGAAAAGCCCTAGTTTGCAGGCACTAATACAGGATTGTAAATGCAGTTCACAAAAGTAAAAACTATGGGTAATAAAATGGGTGTTTTCTTTTTTAAAATCTTTTCTTTGTGACTTGCAGAGTTTTCTTATGAATCAGCCTAGACAGATTTTATTGTCTGCACATATTTGGTATAGCATTACTGATGTTTAAGCAATTGAGATGGTAGCTATGTTTTGATTTAATTTACGATCAATATTTACTGTAAGTCACCTGGTCCAGTTAGTGGTTTTTTTTTTTTTTTTTTTTTGGCTGTATAGTGGTTTTTAAGTGCTTTCTGCTCTTTGTTGCCATACAAGGCAAAGCTTTATTTTACAATGACGATGCTCTAGGCTTGCCTTTATTTTAGAAAGTGCATTATTGAAAATGGCACTGTATATTCTGAAAATGCTCCAGGAAAATGAATTCCACTGATTTTAGTTCTGCTATAATAAAATTTAGGGAGAGCAGGGAGACTTGATGATGAATTGAAGTACCACAGTACAGACAGGATTGCACTACAGAGACTAACATGCACAGTTATAATTTTCATAACCTTGGTTCTTAAATTCGAATTATCTCAGTGGAGGTATTTAGATTCCAGTGTCTTTAAAATGATACCAGCCATCCACCAGATGGTTAATAAAAGATGCATCAAAACTCCTAACCTCCTCATCATTAAAAAAATAAAAATCAATACAAAATAGAGCTCCATCTCCAAATAATGGCAAATGGGAGGCAATCAATTCAAGCAGTTATGACACAAATAATGGTGCATGCACTACAGATTTAGTATTGCTTCAACTTGCATTCTCATTAAAATGCTATTTGAAGCATGGACAGGCATTAGTGAAGCACAGAATGTAAAATAATTATACATTAAATCATCAAGAACAACAAAAAGAGTTAGCAAATATTTTGATATGTCCCTGTGTGGCATCAATACATGTAAATAGCAAACCTTATGCAAAGAGATGGCAGATCAACCAAAATGATGCATCGTTTTATTACTATTTGTGCAAAATGATTGACAGTAGCTTCTATGTGGATTAAACACAGGGCCTTATATATGTGTCTTAAACTATATCACCCGCATGGAAAGGTATTCATATTTTACACAATGACTTAATGTAGTTGAGAAGCCAAAAAGCGAACCTCAGGTTTTTGTACTTCCTCTTAAACCAAAGACAAACCATCTGTCAAGTCGCCTTAATGATGGCAGCCAGTCCGATCCCTCTACTTAGCAGCTATTTCCACAGTGACAGTGAAGAACCTCAGTGTTTTAGCAACCATCACATTCTCTGAACCTGTCATCTGACAAATGTAGAGCTGGGAAAAGCACCTCTACCAACAGGCCATTTGCAAAAAGTCATTGTGCCGTTAGCAAAAACATTCCAATCTATAAGTTGGACTAAACCAAAGTGAATGAGGAGAGCCACAAAACGCCATCACTTACTCCTGCCCACTGAAAAACTATGGCCATGCAGTCTGTTTAATCAAAAGAAGCAGTACCTGAATGAATATTTACATAATATGAAGGTGCTTTTGAATCACATCTGTACCAACATCAGTCTAAGGGTTTTGAAAATCAGCAGTTTAGGAGACTACTTAATAAGCCAGAGGCAATTGAAGTTTAAAAGAATTAATGAACTTCTGCATTATATGACAAGCACCATGCTTAAGACCTTTGCCCTAAATGGAATTTAAACAGTCTAAACTGCCTGCAACACAAAGCCTTCATCCAGATGCTATTTCTGAAACAATAGACCACATAAGAATAGCAATATAATAAGGTTCAATGACTGTCTGATAGTACAAAATCAGCTCACAATTTTCCCAAGGTTGAACTCCAAATTTATACTTCAAATGTATGAGACAGATGGGTCATTGTGGTTGTCTTTCAATATTCTGCACTTAGTAAAGGACATTTGTGGACATTTTATTACAAACGTAATAAACTAAACTAGTGGCAATGCTTATCACCAATATACCAATCTAACATTTCCCTATAAAATGCCAATGAACACAGTTCCTTTAGGCCTAAGCCACAAGTCTTATAACCTTTACAAGGGTTATGTGGAGAGAAATGAAAGGTCCCTGGCTCTCCTACAGCAGAACAGAGTAAACAAAATCACAATGTGGTCTCTGGCTCTTTTACAACTAGGTCATTGCTCAGTTACATGATCCCATTACTCTTACTAACATTCAAACAAACAACAATGTTGAGTAAAAATAACACAATCACTCTCCCAACATAGCCTTTTCTCAGAACAACATCTAGGCATGACCTCCAATTGGAATCATTAGAAAAGGGTTAGAATCACTATTAAAATGAACATTATCAGAACAGTACATTATATTAAAATTGCCATATCTAAACTTTTGATATGAGGAACTATCATAAAAAAGAAACAACTTGACACCCGGAAGCCATTTCTCACTTGTGAAGTACAGTCAGCACCGCATAATCAGGATACTGATAACCAGGATTTCTGCTTAAATGGGATAGAACTCTGAGAGATGGTTCTTTCCAATGCTATTTACGTCGTTTATGGGACCACTTTGTTTAATTGGGATACAGCATTTTAAAGTGATGAACTGAGATGGCTTTTCAGAGCAATACAGGTCATGTAGCACAGTGCAGTAAGTACGTGATTACGCTGTGACTTGCATAAATTGTGTAAACCACGTTGAACTCTTGAAGGAGCTGCTGAAGTCTCCTGTGGTTTCTCACGCTGCTGTTGCAAAGAAAGCTGGTGTGTCAACATCGCAGGTGCCTCACCATGTGATAAGATGTGATTTCATTCTTTTTCATTTTATGTAGAAATAAATTAAAATAAACAGAGATGAATTTGTTTAAGAATAATAAAAAATAATTGACTCATATTTTAAATTATGTATTTAACATTTAATCATAATGTGATGTGATTTCATACTTTTTCTTTTCATTTAGAAACACACAAGAGGCCGTCTCAAATACCCCTCTCGTTTAATTGGGACATTTTTACTTCTCCTGAAGCGTCCCGATAAAGCGCCGCTGACTATGTGGTCAGTCAAACATGAGCTAGAACACATTTCTGGCCCCCAAAAATCTTTGGGGAGACTAGAGCTAAATGAATACAACTGCTGTAAATTCATGTCCATCTTACTAAAGAAGAAAGTCAAAAAGTGACACACATCCTATGCTATAGTTTAATACTGTCCAGGCAAGAAATGGCTTATGCTGAACAGAGTATATTATTTGTATTGAATAAAACTATAAAGGACATTATAAACTACTTTAACGGTTATGGGCAATCCAACTTGTTTTTGTTGTACCATTATCCCTTTTTGTGGTGCTAGCTGTCTCTTAGAAACATCTTGTGATTCAATAACTGACCTAGCTTGTGAGCTTCCAATGGAAATCAATGAATTCCAATGGAAAATGGAAATCAAATAGCTTCTAAATAGGGTATGACATAGAAAAGAAGTATATTATTCAAAAAGAAAAAAAAATAGGGGGAAAAGACTGACTGAAGTATATTATTGCCAAATTGCCAAAATGGTTTAATAGATCAATTAAAAAAAATATTCAGCGAAAAAAGGCACTTTACAGAGCATTAAAAAAGGACCAAAAAGAAAGTACACAGAAAGAGTACACAGAACTGCAAATGCAAGTCAAAAAGGAAGTTAGAAAGGCCAAGAGAGAAATAGAAATGAACATTGCTAAAGAAGCTAAAACCAATTCCAAAATGTTTTTCCAATATTACAACAGCAAGAGAACATTCAAAGAGGAGATTAAATGTTTAAGAGATACAAATGGCAAAATCATAGAGGAAGAAAAAAAAATAGCAAATATGTTAAATGATTACTTTTCACAAGTTTTTACAAAGGAAGATACTGACAACATGCCCCACATGTCATCCAGTTCCTATCCAGTTTTAAATAACTTTAGCATAACTGAGGCAGAAGTGTTAAAGGGACTAGGAGCTCTTAAAATAAACAAATCCCCTGGGCCGGATGAGATCCTCCCAGTAGTACTCAAAGAAATGAAAGAAGTAATTTACAAACCGCTAACCAAGATCATGCAGCAGTCTCTTGACACAGGGGTGGTACCGACAGACTGGAAAATTGCAAACGTAATACCGATCCACAAAAAGGGAAACAAAACTGAACCAGGTAACTACAGACCAGTAAGCCTGACTTCTATTATATGCAAACTTATGGAAACTATAATAAGATCCAAAATGGAAAATTACCTATATGGTAACAGGGTACTGGGAGACAGTCAACATGGTTTTAGGAAAGGGAGATCGTGCCTAACTAACTTGCTTGATTTTTTTGAGGATGCAACATCGATAATGGATAATTGCAAAGCATATGACATGGTTTATTTAGATTTCCAGAAAGCTTTTGACAAAGTCCCGCACAAAAGATTAATTCTCAAACTGAACGCAGTTGGGATTCAAGGAAACACATGTACATGGATTAGGGAGTGGTTAACATGTAGAAAACAGAAAGTACTGATTAGAGGAAAAACCTCAGAATGGAGTGTGGTAACCAGCGGTGTACCACAGGGATCAGTATTAGGTCCTCTGCTATTCCTAATCTACATTAATGATTTAGATTCTGGTATAGTAAGCAAACTTGTTAAATTTGCAGACGACACAAAAGTAGGAGGAGTGGCAAACACTGTTGCAGCAGCAAAGGTCATTCAAAATGATCTAGACAAGATTCAGAACTGGGCAGACACATGGCAAATGACATTTAATAGAGAAAAGTGTAAGGTACTGCACGCAGGAAATAAAAATGTACATTATAAATATCATATGGGAGATATTGAAATTGGAGAAGGAATCTATGAAAAAGACCTAGGAGTTTTTGTTGACTCAGAAATGTCTTCATCTAGGCAATGTGGGGAAGCTATAAAAAAGGCTAACAAGATACTCGGATACATTGTGAAAAGTGTTGAATTTAAATCAAGGGAAGTAATGTTAAAACTGTACAATGCACTTGTAAGACCTCATCTTGAATATTGTGTGCAGTTCTGGTCACCTCGCTATAAAAAAGATATTGCTGCTCTAGAAAGAGTGCAAAGAAGAGCGACCAGAATTATTCCGGGCTTAAAAGGCATGTCATATGCAGACAGGCTAAAAGAATTGAATCTGTTCAGTCTTGAACAAAGAAGACTACGTGGCGACCTAATTCAAGCATTCAAAATTCTAAAAGGTATTGACAGTGTCGACGCAAGGGACTTTTTCAGCCTGAAAAAAGAAACAAGGACCAGGGGTCACAAATGGAGTTTAGAAAAAGGGGCATTCAGAACAGAAAATAGGAGACACTTTTTTACACAGAGAATTGTGAGGGTCTGGAATCAACTCCCCAGTAATGTTGTTGAAGCTGACACCCTGGGATCCTTCAAGAAGCTGCTTGATGAGATTTTGGGATCAATAAGCTACTAACAACCAAACGAGCAAGATGGGCCGAATGGCCTCCTCTCGTTTGTAAACTTTCTTATGTTCTTATGTTCTTATAGTTCTTCAGTAAACTCTCCATCCTTGCGACCATCACCACTCAATGACCAGTTCACCATTACAGCAGGAGATCTCGCTCAAATAAACCTTTCTACGAAGGCTATTCCATCCAGTTTCCTTACAAAAAAAGTTCAACTAAACAAAGTGGTGAAAAGAGTAATGTTGCCTCTATACCATTTATAATATCTTTGTGGCTTACAACCTCTTGAAATTAGCTCACACAATTCGTATGATTAACTTTCTATGGACAAAACTTTATAGAATACCAGATAAACATTCTCACGTAAATACATGAATGAATGAATGAATAATGCTAGCTTATGTAAAGGCTTCTCTTGTGCAAATGACTTTTATCCATCCCCAGGGCTTCCCTAACTGGTCAAGGTGTTTCCCTGTTTGCTTGTTTAGTGCTGCACTTTCCTTCCTTGTGGAGTTAATCCAATGCTCAAGTACATTAGCGTATGTCAATGCTTCACTGCTTAGGAAAAACAGGATCACCATTTCACTGACATGCCAACCAACAGTCACCCAGCTCACATTTGCAGTGAAATGTTGGGATAAAAAGTCTGGGACACTACATGATGCACATTTCTGTTCAATTTTAAATGCCACTTTAAAGATTGAATCACAGATTTTAGAACACACTCATAAGCCTTTCTTATAGCACTGCTGTATTCGTGAATCTTGTTTTCTTATTGGGGTTTTCACTTTTTGTGGTTAAAAGCACTGATATTCTACAAAAAGAAAATATACTTGGCTTTCAGGCTTTGTCCAAGTTGCTGAAGCTACCTTTGAAGGATGTTAACTTCCCAGGATCTTCATTTTCATGTTGATACGAATGGAATGTGTTAGCAAGGAATTGACATTATTGAAGGACTTCAAGATTCATAGAAATGATAACTGTAGTGTGTCCTTCTCAGACAAATCTAAGCTTATGTTCTGTGATAATTGTACTTAGTAATTTCAATAGACATTTTCTGTAGATGGGCTATGCATATCATATATTACAGGTGGTTTAAATACACTGCAGTTAAATCGTTACTGTATTCATTGTTTATTTTTTACTTGCTGACATTTTAAACAAATATACTGTATTTCCATGATCTAATTGACAAAGAATGTGACAAAATTATTAAGAACAAATGTTTATATCAGTTTAGACAGATGGAAAAATGCCTGAGGAGCTACAACTGAAAATCAAATCCTACAGAGACAGTAGGACGTGTCCGAAGGTGGTCAACTAAGACGTAGAGTGGATAGCAAGATCATGATCAGAGAATGATTTACACCCAACATAGATACACTGAAATGTCTTGCACAATTAATAGGACCATCTGTGGCCATGTGATGTGCTGTATGGACACAGAAGTAGATTTATGTATGGATGTGGGTATTTATGTTAGCCAGTTCCTGATTTGCTGATTTACCTAAACAGTGACAGTAAGAAGGCAGAGGAAACCCAGCGGGAAATGTATTCTATAAAACGAAATGAGGTCTGCTTTTTCAAATAAACCTTCAATCAAACCACACTAAATTATCTTGAATCTTCTTTCCAGGCCCAAGACGGAGTTAACTGACCCCTTTAATCCAAAAAATCAAGTAACTATCAAGTAACACATTGCATAGCTTATATATTGTAGTTTATTTATGGTAGCCAGATTGACATTCTAAAACTGAAAGTTCGTATTTTTAATGTCAAAAAGAGAAAAGATTTAGAGCAGGGTGCCAAATATAATTTATAAAGCCTTTATTCTGTAAGTACAGTGCATAAGACATTAGATGGGGGTAAAGCATATTTGTTAAATTGGCACCTTGATCACTAACTGTGCAAAGACCAGGCAATGTTTTTATTTTCTTGATATTTAATTTATTACCTGTTTTTGCTGTTTTTCCATAAGAAATTGCTCTTCAAAGACTCAACTAGGGTGATTGTGGGGAAATTGGATTTGTGTCCCTCAGTATGAATCATAAGTGCAATAATTCTGCACACCTATTACAGTAGATAATTTCAGAAGTTCAGGATGAAAAGAGGAAAAACATAGAGCGAGGGCCTTAATGGGGATACAATCTGTGAAGAAAGTTGAAGCACTGTGCAGCTAAACCGATCACAAACATCTCCTGAAAAAGGTCAAACAACTTTCAGTAACTGCATTAGTTATTTCTTCTTTTAAGCACACACTTCAGGACCTGTCCAGTCCTGGCAGGTAAAACAAATTATCTTGGTCTCCTCATTACATGCAGACAAAAAACGACAAATTCAATTTAATGAGCAAAAATGTCATATGTCCTACCAATCTCTAAAAATAAAAAGGGATTTATAATTATTGCCATCAGCATTTCTTTAGTTTATGCTGCATTTTATCCTCCTCCCCATATACTATAATTGATTTGTGACCGAAAGAGAGAGAAAAAAAAAAAAACACATACAAAGTTCACAATCACAAAACATTATTAATCTGAATTTGTCAGGTGATGAAGGTAGTGAAGGATGCAAATACAATTTTACAATCGAAAAATATAGAGCAAGATATTCAAAAGAGATCAGAACTTCCCCACAAATCTTTTCACAGACTTGCAAATACATGTAAGGCATTCGCAAAAGTCCTTGAATATCTGTCCCACAGCATTTAAAATTAATTATAATTTTTTTAATGTGTTTTCTGCTAGAGGAGAGCTCTCCTAAAGGCATTTTGGTAGGGTGGGTTGCCTGACAAAACACAGTGGTTTGCCTGCTGTACAGGAAGATTTAGGCCTGAACCATTGCTATTGCCCACACACATTACATTATAATCAATCATGCAGTTAGTAATATAAAACAGTGGGTAATGCTTAAATTATTATGGTTGCAGTATATATGAATCCTAATGGAATTGCAGAATATTTGAAAGCTCTCTGTTGAACTAGAAAATTCAATAGAAAACAAAGCTATTCTCATAACTATATTAAACACGGTAGATACAGTTTATGCATCTTCCTTCAGACCTCTGTTCATACACTTTTAGGTATGAAGCACTATAGAATTCATGAGGGGCTGGCAATTATTACATATTGCCTGTCCAAAGGATTGATTTTCCAATATAATCACTGCTACTTCTGAATGTTATATGAGCCTAATGGCCCAAGGGAACCTAATGCACACTACACGCATGCAAGATATTCCTTTCAGAGTGATAAAGGTCAATAAACCCTGGCCATATTACAAACATTTCAAACTTCTGCATGTTGCTGAATTTTGGTGCATGTACCATTGTTGCTGAGTAAAGAACAAACTGCTAAACAGAAATCGCTTGACGCTTATGTGTCTCATCAATCAATTTGTTTAGCACTGCGCATAAATGCTGTCCTGTTCATAATATACTTTGTCATATTGTAAAACCAGCTAGAGGGTATAATCAAAGGTTATACATTTAAACACAGGAGCCGACATACAGATACAGCAATGGAAGCTTTTCTCCATCTCAGACACACACACTCACACACACACACACACATACACACACACACACACACACACATCAATCTTTATGCTGTATTATATGAGGAAATGCTGGTTTGATATTTCATACTGTATACATTCAATTCTTTAAAAAAAAAAACACCTGGTATACGATGGACAGAGTGGTCTACTTAAAGACAAAAAAAACCCCTGCGAGTCCGGAACTGTCAACTACATTTGGCTAATATGTAAACAAAATTTTTGTTGCGGTGACAAGTTGGAGAGGATTCCCAGAGTGGCACCATTTTGTTTCCCTTGGACAGGAGAGAAAGAATATAACATTCCTGTGTATTTCTGTATGAAAATTCAGGTAAAATGCTGGAGAAAAATGATTATCTTCTAATGGTGGCTGCTCCCATAACCAGTTTTTTTTTTTTTTTAAATGATGGATTTCTTTTGCTATGTAAAACACATTTTATTTGCTGAACATATTATTTTTTATTTTGGAGAGCATTATATAAATGTAAATGTTCAATTTGATTATCAATTTCCTGGCAGGAGAGCATTGAAATCCTCCTGAAAGTATATGGGATTCTCTTTGCAAAGACTCCCATTCCAGTTAAAAGTGACAAGTTAAATGATTATACATCTGGGTATTAAACAAGTTTAAGACAGTGCCTCCTTTTCTATGCACATTCTGTACTAGTATGTGCTGAATGGCAATTTAAAGTCTGAGACAAAGGAGCCTGGTTTGTTAGGAAAGCAGAAATACTTATTTATTTATAGCACTAGCAGAGACACTGGATTATAGTCAGAAAATCAAAATGAAGCCTTAAAATAAACCCAACTCAACACAGTCTTCCACTGTATCTATACAAAAATATATTTTACTCCTGTCTTTTAATAGAAGTTACCAGATCATATCCTCTCCAAACACCCTAAACAGTCCAGTACAGCTTCCTGAAATGTTTGGTTCAACATTTTAACATTTTGGTCCTATTGTTTTAAACAATTTCCCAAAATATAGAGTTCAAAATGTGCCAGACAATGTAAAATAAAGTGCAAGTGAGATTGTACCACAAACCAACAGGCAATCTTAGCCCTCAACAAATGTACTTTATATATTGATACTGGACAATGTTGGCACAAGATATGTATCACTTATACATTTTTATCACCACCCCTCCCCACCCCTCCTCAGTTAATAACAAAATCCAGTTAATGGCAATCACATGAGCAAATCCAGTGTATTCCTAATTGAAGGCTTACTTAATATATATTTTACTTACTAGTTTTATAATGTATCTGTTTGGGCAAAGCTCATCTATTGCTGTAATTAAATTGAAGATTTAATGAAAAGACTTGGCTTCATGCAAATGCAGGACAAGGAGTTTGAATTAACAAGCATGAAAACTGGAAAGCCATCTGTTAATCCACCAGAAAGCTATATGGTCTGTTGTTTTGCCAGCTTGTCAATGAGATTCACAGGTGCATCCAAGCACATACACATGAAAGCACTTTCCAAATGCAAGATCTTGTTTTATGGTTTTGTGGAGAACTATTGTACTCAACAGGTTTTTAAGGATATCTGCCAAGAGAACTACTGAAGACTTGACAGGGTTGCTGTTTCAGTAAGCACTCAAGCACAGTTTGAAAAGCTATTCTGCAATAATGAATGAACAGACTTGTCCATCTGCCATCTAGCAGATCTCACATTAACTATCTATTCCTATACAGACTTCCAGTTAAGCTTCCAGTTAAGTACAAAGACTATCAATGGGACTGGCATTATAATGATAAGCTCTACATCATTTATATTTTTAACAGCAGAAGTGAAAGGTACAATAGTTGAGTATTTGACCAGTTCAAAAAATGGCATGCCTGATTCCCCTAATTTCAGCCACTATTATGGTTTCACCCAAGCAGAGGTCACCACTGAACCCAGTTTTTCTGGGCCTCTTCTAAAAGTTGTTTGCCCTTAACTGTTATTACTGTAAGCTCATTTGTTCTTAACATTATTGTGTCTATGAAGATAATATATGGCTGTCAGATAAATGAAAATTTAAATATTAGTTTCTGTAACAGAGAAACAAGTGGTGCAGGCAATCACAAATATGACTGTGTCTTTCAATGTTTGTGGTCAGTAAAAGTGTTAGGTACAACACATTGAAAAAGCAACACATGAACATCCGAACAATTGAGCCACCACAGAATTATTTACAGACACACGTTATGGAGGTTATTTTAAAACTGTTGTTAATGTCACTCAGTCAATTGTATCAACAGGTACAAGCAACATAACTAACAGTAGCTTACAGTACACCACTGTGAACCTCAAATATAAATGCAACATAATGCAAAATTACACTTTCTGAATCAGCTGTATACTGTATATTGCACCCTTGAGACAACGACTAACATAAAACGTGGGGAACTCCGCTGACTGGTAAGCAGCATACCTTCGTCATACCAAACCCTTGGGATGCTATATATATATATATATATATATATATATATATATATATATATATATATATATATATATATATATATATATATATATACTGTAAAACTGTCAGTAGGTCCTCCTGTCACGCTGTCACAGCATCACTATGCTTTTGTGGTATTCCCTAGCAATAAATCAGTCTTCAAAGTTGACACTTGGATTTTTACAAGTAACTCCAACAGATGCCAAATGGAATAATAACCAAGGTTAATCTAGGGATTTCTGTAGTTATATGTCACTGTTTACACCATTAAGGCCCATTTGTAAACTATCTGACCCATGTTTATGCCCCATATTAACAGTTAAATGGAAAGAGGAAAAAAAATACCATTGGTATTCCATTGTAAAAGGATGCTTTACTGTTAAACTAAGACAATTAGCAAGCCACAGCATTTCCTTTAAAAGCTCAATTGGGTCATGGTACTGCAATATATTGGTTAGTACCACTGAACTGAGCACATGGGCTCCTAAACCACTGCTCTGAACCTTGAACTTTTGTTTTTGTTCTGGATCTGTAGGTGCACAGTTTCCTTATAGAACATTGTGTTATTTTCTAAATGTTGGTAAACACATATATCATTTAGAGCATGATATCATTCTTGTGTAGTTTGCCAAGAGTGTTAAAAAATGCAGTTTTTTTTTTTTTGTTTGACTTTTCTTTTTTGTTACTTTAGCAATTATCTATGTTATTTATTTCTTTGTATTAGAATCAGGAAAGAGATTAGCCCTCTTTTTAGAAGGCCCAAGGGAAGACTTTAGTATAAAACAAGTAAGCACATGTCTATCAGTGTCACAATCCAGTTTGTGAAAAATCTTAGGTAACTTATTTTTTTCCATGACAATTCAGGTTTGTTTTTTGAAACTGGCTTAATTAAATGGTCAACTTAGAACTGAAGTTCAATGTGTCAAAATATCAAACCAGTGTACATGGTACCAAGTCTGAGCAAGAACCAGTTGTTCATCTGGTAATTTATGAAGTTGTGATTGGATATGTATTGCATTTACACCGTTGAATTTACTCATGCTTTCCATTTTAGAGCCTAACAGGCTTATCGTTGGTTGGTACACTTTGTATTCACCCCTAACAAGTACAATCTTATAATCGATAAGCAGGGTGTGTTCTTAACTTTGCAATCTGGTCATTTTAACAATCCGCCTCCTTTGCAACTGCATCTCCCTTCTGGGGGGTCGGTGGCCCTTCATCACCTGGTTTTGATGACCTCTGACCTAAGTAGGAGGTCATACCTCAAACGAGGGCTGCTCCTATTGGTCCAGAAGGCAAGATTCTGGGCCAAACAGTCAATCATCCCACACTACACTTTACATCTTACAATGCTGAGCTTCGATCTTTGAAATTATGTTATGGTGACTTGCTGAGACAGGCTTTTCCATAATCTTCTGTCTGGTGTTCATGCAGTAAAGATCCCTATACATTCTGTAGTACAACAGCCTACATCCATTAATAGAAATTCAGAAGAAATTAAACTTTCCTCTGACTACATTTAATAAAACAAATCAGAGAATGGGTTTTCACCTAAACAGTGACTGAAAGGAACAAAACATCTAAAACCACAATGCATTAAGTTTAACATGTTAAAGTTAATAATTAACTCACTGCCAGGATAATTAAAATGTAATTTGCAATATACTGTATGTGCTTTTTAACTACTTCCCTCAAAATGTGTTACAGGGGAACTGTGCCATACTTGAAAAGATAAACCAAATGTAATTCTGTACAACATTTCAAATCACGTCTTAAAATGTATCTGTCTTTCCACTGGCTTAACTGCTGTGTAAGATGCATTTGTATGGAAGATGCTAACTTAAATCACATTGTTTGTATTGCCAATATGGCAAACTTGTATACTGTATCCTTTATATGTCAGCCATATAAAGGAATTGTTATTAAACGTTAAAAGTGTTGCTTTTTAAACTTCAGAACTGCTAACCCATTTACTACGAAATAAATGTTTGAAAAAAATCAGAACACAAGCTGTATTTATGTAATTTGACAGGTTACACTTAGGCTTAACTTTTGCAGATAACATAATTAGAGTTAGTAAGCTTAACAATATACTTAAAGAGAACATTAAACAGGTAGAGGCCAGTTACAAATGCTACAACAAATGGCAAATAGCTCTACTCCCCAACCAATTATTTGGATTTCAAAGGGGTCCTCTCACTACCTGATAAAAGCAAAATGAACACAAGCCTGGCACACTTCCAGAGACATGCTTTCATCGAGGAGAAAAGGTCTTTCTTCCATGCTAATGCCTCAGGAGAAAAAATAAATAAAAAAAAAGTTTTAAGGATCCTCTTTTGTTTTATTTATTTTTATGTCGTAAAACAAAACTGCTTGTTTTGAAGTTCACACTATATATATATATATATATATATATATATATATATATATATATATATATATATAGAGAGAGAGAGAGAGAGAGAGAGAGAGAGAGAGAGAGAGAGAGAGAGAGAGAGAGAGAGAGAGAGAGAGAGAGAGAGATAGGAAACAATTTTTGTCTGAAAATATTTCCAGAGCTTTCATGAAATAAAATTGTGTAGTCGGTAGTTTTGTTCGGTAAACACAAATGCATTTCAGTAAATGTTCTCCATAAAATAAAATTATAAATAAATCGATTTTTCATCCGATTGAAATGAACATTTTCATTGGCATTATATAATCTCCTTGTAGGAAGGTTCAGAAGCTTCTTCTGAATAAAGGTGTCAATCTTTTGTTACTTTAATCCTAACATGAAACGAGTGAAATGATTTGACAAGTAAAAAATAACAATACCTAAGCTTAAATGTGTGTTTTATTTTACACATGGGCACTTTTAACAGCTTCTGTAAAGGTTAAACAAGAAAAAAAATATATAAAATCATACTTAGGTTAAAGTGCATTTGGCATCTGCAAATATCCAGCACTGTGGAAAATTCATTATCAGCCAAACTGTCTGAGATTGTTTGTTTTGTTTGGTCCTGCTCCATGAGGCTTGGATACTCGAACACTGGATACTCAATGTTACAGGTGTAGAGACAAGAAAAATACGGCAAACATTGGATAAGTCCCTGACAGCGCAAAGCCACTCACATTTTTCCAGCATGAGGCACATGAGCTTAATTCCATTTACTGGACATGTTCAGAGAACTAAATATATATTGTTTGGTCATTAAAAAAATGTGAATATCACTATTATCAATACATCTGACACATTTTTGGCAGTATAGCCATCGACCTGTCAGATATGTTTGACAGACATTGCAAATGACTATCAAGTTAATGTCAATTGCCTCAAATTAAATAAACAGAAGTGTCGAGGTTGTGTGCACTGTGCAGTGTGCCGGGGAAGAGATGCCCATAATAATATACTTTGATGGTGATTTGTTCAGACACACAGATGGCCTCACAATTTTAGAAAATTTGCTGAAATGCAATTGGATACAGAATACATTTTTTAGGCCCCCTGTATAAAGCATTAAATGCAATGTATTACTTTCTGTATCCAAGACTTTTAAAGTACCAAAATGCATTCATCAAACACAATTTTCATTAACAAATAAATGTCATTAGCAACAATGTTACTATTGTCCTCTTCAGCTGCCATGGTGGCACCAAGAAATGAGTTGAATTACGGTAGAGCTTGGTGAACAATTGCTTGGTTTTGTTACTATCTTTTATTGATCAACTTGGTCACCAACAGGGTTTCATTTTGATGATATGAACAGTGCTGAATCTTAATATCAGTGCCCTAAGACTTATAAGACTGTGAAACAGCTGGATATGTTCTTAGATTAATTTCACCTGACTAGAATCTCGAGTGGCAACAAACCCCCCACCCGTCTTCCCAAGTGGGCGTTTTATTCCTACTAGGGCCAAAATAATGATTTATGTGTGCATGACTTGATCTTCAGTGGTCTTCCTTGGACAGGCAATATTAGCAGAGGCAGTGAAAAACCTGTGTTGAGCATTAACTTTAAAATTCCAATAAACCTACATAATGGTAACACCGAAAATAAAACTTCTGGAAGCAGAGGTACACAAATCATTCACTAATTGCTAAATATGCTAGAACCTAGACAAAAAAATCCATCCAATATTCATTTATTTTAATCTTTATAATTAAGCAACTTCACAACAGGACAAAATTAAAAACTGTCATCCAGAACTCTTCCAAGAGCCCACTCTTTCCAGGCAAACAATGGAAGGCAGCCAACTGGACAAGCAACCTGCTGTCTCCCTGCCAAGCCCAGCAGGGCAGCGAGGCTCAGAGAGCAGGCGGAAGATAAATAATGGACAAATCTAATAAAACAAGCGTTTCAAAAGACAACCTCCTGATGCAAACGGAAACATATGGCCAGGATACAAACGCAAAATGATTTAGGCTCTGAGATTGTAAAGTTCCAAATACTTTGTTCAGCTAATTTAAATTAGAAAGCAGAAGACAGTCAGTGTAAATCCATTTACTGGCTGTTATAAAACTGAATACACAGCCTGTGAAAACAGATAACTGCCTCAATGTACAGTGTACCACTGTCATCCTTTAGTGTGTATATGATCATATGTTCTGACAAGCTGCTTATCCTTGTGAGATTACTGCTGACTGCTCATCAGATTAAAGCAAATGCATGTGCACTGTTTGGAAAGCTTTGCCAAAATCCTCTGTGGATTTTGAAGGATGGTGATAAAGGAATGCAGATTTGTGCACCTTGGAACTCAGGTTTTAATATCTCCCCCTTGCTCCCTGCAGTCCATTTGAATGAGACCAGTTTAGTCTTGTTTTGAGAACTTCCATTTCGGACTTCCATTACACACATTAAAACTGATGGTTTCTGAGGCTCCTGGGTTTTATTCTGCTTAGCGTTTCTCTGTTTAAATGCAAATCATGTCTTTTCTCTGAACAGTTTGAAAACAGTAGATGAACTGCTGAACACATGTGGCGGAGGGCCTCATTTCTTCGGAGTGATACATTCGTTTTTATGTGCAATACTGTGACACCCCACCACGTTCAAGTGAATCACAGTATATTGAACCAGGCTGAAATAATTCAACCCCTGTGCATTTTATGCATCTCATTTAGCCATGGTAGTCACATTCAGTTCAAATTAACATTTCAGTTTTATTGGGATTATTCTAGTGCAGTTAGCAACTTAAAATCACAATGACTATTTTCCAGAAATATTCTACTGATTTACTTTGCAAAATATGATAATTTCTGCAGTAACTGTGAAAATAAAACAACTGGTTGACTATGAAGCTCAGGCCCAGAATGTTTACATCTTTCTATGTACTCTGTTCTACCAAAATGAAAATGACAAGCATTCAGTTTGTTTGGCACACCCTTCCCCCTTCATCATTTTTTAGAGACCCTGTCTGCTTTGACATGTATGTTTTATTAAATGTTTGCATATCCCATATCTGCACTGTATGCAAAGAGTATAATTGAGGCTTGCATGCACTAAAGGGTCAGCAAAAATACAGATCAGTCAACTCATGCCTGCAAAGGCAGACAAGCCTGAACTGATACGAGATGCAATTTTAAATAGCTTACGAACCAAGTTTCAGAATCAGAGCTTAAAAGCTCCTGGAAAGATGAACTGGTATTGTCACGACAATAGTAATGCTTCTGAGTAAACAAGTATTGGGGTGGGGATTATTTTTAGCATTACTTCAAAGATTAATTGCAAAAACATGTTGAAATCTTTCCTGCCTCAATGTCATTGCATGGTGTACACTGTTCACACTTACATAAGGAGGAAGAAACTGCAAACAAGCATCTTTGTTACCATTTAATTAAATTGTGATTATTAATAAATTTACCAAGTTGTAATAGAAATCTAAGTAACTATAACACATTCTTTAAAAAGTATATAATGGTCTTTAGGATCGTGTTTCTAAAATACACAATATTTACATTAACAACATAGCCCCATATATTGCTGAATATTTTCGTTTACACAGACAACATGTTTCCTTGTAAAACCATGCTTCTATTTTATGAGGATTCTTTACAACCTGTACATGTTTTTTTCATCCCTCTTTGCTAGGGAAACTGTGCATGGAATATGAAAATGCAATATTTTAATACCAAAGTACATGGAACACATTGGAGGACTTGAACAGACAAGGAATTAAAAACTTAAAAACATTTACAGGGTGGAAAAAATACATGACTACATTAGGTACAGTAGCATAGCATAGCATAGCAAGGTCCAGGGTTTATTTCTGGAGACCAGTGATCAAGTAGAGCCAGTCCAGTTTTCTGTGTTATAAAGACACTGTACAGTATATACAATAATAGACAGAGGCAAACTTATCTTATTTATCATGGGCCACCCTTATATAACTGTACCGTTAAAAAGCATAACCAAGTATAACAAAGCAAAATGAAAGCTGGTAAAGCATATGCAAGCATGGTAAAGCACAGTGGTACATAGTTAAGGATATTAAAACTTGGAAATGATAGCAAATGAATAGTACTACAGTGGTAAAAGCATGGAAAAACTGCAACATTACTGTGCATATGTACCATGGTACACATGTATAAGGGCCTACATACAGTAGGTGGAGTCAATTGCATTCATACATGTAGATGCTGAATAGATGCTCTATCCAGGCACAATTGTCCTTAAACCACTGAAAAAAAAAAAAAAACCACGGAAGGGCTATTAATATTCAGTTAGCAGTGAATCTGCACTCCGAGAGATTCAAGATTTGTGAGTGGCGGTGGATGTCTTCCAGCATTAAGTAAGACATTTATTTCAACAGTCACATGCATTGTACAAGAAGGTTAACTCAGTACTTGAAAGCATCTCAAGTCAAACTGCTGAAGGATCACTTCTAAGCTCACCAAGTCGCATTGCTTTCCTATGATAGTAAAGTTGAATGCTTAAATGGTGTAGTTTCTGTATGTCTAAGAACTGCTGTGACATGAAACACTTTGAATAGTTTCCACATTGAACAGGATGAGTCACAAGTGATGCAAACAGGGGGTTAGTAAATTACACAACACACACCTGGATTAATGTACAGTAGAGAAAATAAACTATAGTAAGACCTGGCACTATTTATATAATTGAAATAGACCACACTCTCTGATAATATGAGATGTCAACTATCTTTTAGGTCATGAATACAGTACTAGGAAAACTTAAGACCCTAGTTATTTAACCAAAGTCGACTGTAGAGTGTATTCCGATGAAAATTAATAAGTTTAGGGCGATTGTATAATGAGTGTGTTTTCAATGGAAAAAATACATGTAAATTTCATGCCTGTTTCCAAAATTACATTAGCATGTTCTCCTGATATATTATTATTATTATTATTATTATTATTATTATTATTATTATTATTATTATTCAAACAAATGCAATTGATTTAAGTTAATTCAGCATTTTCAATTCAAGTCTCAGATTTATTTCTACTTGGAAAATCAAGTTTGATTAGCTCAGGTGAAGATTAATTAATTAAAAGCAACCCTTTCTTCTTTCCCTCCACATCCTGTTCTGAGTACCTCTCCAATTAACCTTCATTAAAAGAAAACAAGAAATGAAGAAACATCACTGAAAATTTGACAGTTGTTCATAGTCACAAAAACTAGGAAACCTGGCCCCTAATAGGTTTTTCCCAAAGGTAATTTCTATAATAACCTCAAGCAGATGCCTTGAAATTGTTGTGCTGTATGCAAATGTTGAATTGCCTGGGTCAAGGCAGGACTGCACCCTGGACGGGATGCCAGTCCATCTCAGGGCACCACACACACACAAACACGCACACAGAGGGCAATTTAGAAAGACACAAACTGGAGAAAACTCATGCAGACAAAGGGAGAACATGCAAACTCCACACAGACAGACCCCTAGGCCAGAATCAAACCCAGGACCCTGGTGCTGTGAGGCAGCAACGCTAACCACCACGCCAGCTTGCCACCCATAATTACTTTTTTTTTTTATACAAAATGTAATAATAATAATAATAATAATAATAATAATAATAGTAATAATAATAATAATACTTTTACCTTTAACATGATTTTGGTTTCATGTTTTATTTAGTGGGAAAACCCATTTGACCTTGGAACAACATTCACTTGTAACTAATACTAGCCTCTATCGTGGCAATGCACAATGCACATAAAGAGAATGGAGGTGACTTGACCTAGATATGAACACAGACTTTCAAATAAACAAATAACAAATTATACAAGGTCTCAATAAGTATAACATCCACGATATTGTCACTTTAATACCCATCACCAATACTACTGCAAAAAAGTTACTGACAACTAATATTTTAAATATATGCTATAGAAACAACAGGACAATTCTTTTAAGACATCCTACTCCTGACCAAACTTAACAATTACAATATTAGTAAGGTAGAATTGTGAACTACCACACTGGCCATCTGACTCTAAAGCCATGTTTCATTTTTATTTTTAAAAAATTTGAATAAGAATACAGCATTAGTCTTTTATTTCCACTCCAAGTACATTAACATACCCAGAGTGGGCGGCATTTACTGCTTTCTTTGCTGTAATTTCACCTCAAGAATGGATCACTTAAAACGTTGTGTGTCTTTTATATACACAACTTCTTCTAATTCAGTAAATAGGGTTTAGTCCACTCCAAGTCTATTTTTTAACATAATTCAATTGTACAGTGTTTCTTTATATGGATGTATTTTTTATTAAATTTGTACACAGCATTGCATTGATGTGGCTTGAAATTGCGAATGGGGGTTCTAATAAAGCCTCAGATACTTTGCACATTGAAGAAGCAGGCACAGTTTTACCTCGCACTTGTAAAGCTGCGGTCAGGGACTTTTGCGATGGCGTGCAACACTTAGTATTACTGCGATTTCATCTTGAGTCTCTAAAGTTGAACCGCATTTTACAGTGTATGAAGAACCAGAAACAAAGTACTGCATTATTCTTACACCGGAAGAAAACAGAAACTCTCATAACACAAGTTCATTGACCTCTAGCAAACTTGAAAGTTTGGATACAACGCAAGCCTCATGCCACCAGCCTCTGGATAAACACTCAACCTCAAACACTTTGAATGGGTTAAAAGAGACTTTGCCCTGAGCATTTCTAGATGCTCTGTCATGTTAAGATCCCTTTCCACATATTCCAGTCCCTAAAGCTACAGTATCCTCCATGAAGGCTGACTGTATCATATCCTCATACACAATTGATATTCTTTACTGTGGAGATTTATAGTATGCCTCTTTTTACAGGGAATTTGTCTATGTATCTGTAACAGAAAAAAAGCACATATAATTGATGGGCCAAATATTTTAATATATTCAAAAAGGAATAAGTATTTCAAAGGGAGATTTTAATGTCAAGTTGATATCTTGAGGGAAAACAGAACACAACGCTTTTAACTTTGATATCGGATCAGGTCAATATAATGTTACATTTAAAAAAATAAAAAAATAAATGTGGCCTTTACAGTGATTTGTGCAACTGTTCTTGATATTTAAATGCTGCAGTGTTGGACATCGCAGGGGGTCAGATTTAGTCTGGCTCCTCTCAAGACTTTAGACAAGCTGCTTACCCCATAACAAACTCACAGCTGTCCAAGGAAGGATATCCAGGAAGGATATCCAGCTCCAGTCAGTCTGCATCATTGAAATGAAGTGTCAGCCAATAAATCAGATGCAGCACAATATAGTGCAATGTTGCACCAATCATGGCAGTCACCAATGCGGAAAAAGCATTCTCGTGAGGTAATGAAAAACAAATGCTCCATCTAGTTATTCTGCATTGATAGTAAGTGGATAACAATGTGCTAAAAATGTTCCATCCCCAGTTATTTTGCATTTATTTATCAGTTCCAATACCTGTTAGAGGGTAGCAGAGACGAAGACTTTACCTACAAACCACACTGCTTGCAGCTTTTTGAAAAATATGCTTTGTTATATACAACAGCCATCAGCAAGAAGCACTAGTAGCCGGTAAATGCAAAAAGTAAGTCCTAACAATAGCTTGTCTTTAAGCTCAGCCATGGTTTCTACTATCTACAGAATGTATTATTCCACTGCAATTAAATAGTAGACACATATAACAGTGAGCCAATATAACATCTTTAATGTGTTCTGCAAAACATCTCACAGAGATGATTAATACATATGATACAATTTAAAGATGAACAAGTGCTACTTTCCTGCATGTTAATAGTGCTTCCTGCATGATTGCAAGCTAATGTCAAAGCTGAGAAATGTAACCAGGTTAAAAAGAAACTAAGCAAAAACAGAAACTGTATATTTAACACAGTCAAGTTTGTCTTTTTGCATATGCCACCCTAAAGACCAATGGAAAGTCAATATACAAAACCCATCTCTTAAACCCCATGGAAAATTCCATCAACCACAGATAACAGCATATATCGCACATGCAGGAAACACAACTAAAACAAAGAATTCATACACACTATCTATATATATATATATATATATATATATATATATATATGATAATATATATCTAATATATATATATATATATATATATATATATATATATATATATCTTTCTATATAAATAATTACATAAATTAATTAAAGACCCAAATGCTTTACTAAAATGAAAATAGGCTATCATTGTACTGTTATGGACATTGTACTGTTATGGAGATCAGTTTTTTATTTATTTTTTAAAATTTTTTTACAAACAGATAAGAAAGCCCATTTTTCAAATGGTTTTATCCCAGTTAGTATGTTGCCCCTAACTCTTGTATCTATACTCACAACAGAACTTGTACACTGTCTTATGCTGAACTGTAACACTGAGTATATCTGATACCTCATTGGAAATTGATTTTTTCATAACTCTGTGCCTTTCACAGTTATAAAAAAAAACAAAAAACATATGAACTGTTTTTCCACATTCTTTGCATATACTTCTCATTGGTGAGATCCAGGGTTATTAAAAGGGGTATTATTACCTCAACTTTTCCTCAGCTGCTTGGCTGGAATGCCTAAATTAAGCAGTCAGAGATCCCAGACTGCCAGCTGAGCCAAGGCTAAGGGAACTATTACTTCAGATAATGCAAGAAATATTTATTGGCCACTTATAAACCAGGTCAAAGGACACAATTACTCAAGGATATGTACAATTATGTTTATACTATTTTTGGTTAGCACCAAGGGTATCTGCAGTAGGTACTGAGGTTTAAATAGGTTTCAAAGGTAAAACTTAGGAGTAACCTTATAGAAGTATGAAATAACAAAAACTATGATAATGGTGTGCAAATATTTAACGCTACGATAACAGTGCATTATATGCCATAAATCACCCATTGTCTTCAGTACAAATATTGTAGACCAAGGATTCAAGTATCAAGTATCAAGAGGAATGGCTTGGATTGAACTGATATGTATTGCATGTATTATTGACTTGTTTCATGTTCATTAGCTTTCCATTTCTACTAAATATAATTAAGTCTCCACTGAAACAAGACACTAACCAGATTAACCAGACCTGATTTCTGCTTTCCTCCCTTGACCTGCCTTTACTGACATACCTCGGGCAGCTTTGTATGTGTGTACTAACAAGATGCAGGAAAACTGACTTGCTTTCCGTTGCCATCTCTTTTTTCCAGCTCTGGAATTGTTTCTATATGGACATACATCTCTTATGGTTGATCAAGTTAACAGACCTTGGGTCCATTTCAGCTTAAGTGCTGGCAGTCTCGGGGGGCCTCTGAAATGGAAATGTGCCTATTCTAACCAGATGCTTATATGTGGGCAATAGCAGGGGTCTTCCAAATGAGGCTGTATGCACATCTGACAACCTACTGCTGTTGTGCTACACAAACAACAAGAATGGGTGTCCTCCTTCTACAATAAATGAGTAGGGTATTGGATCTCAATGTGTACGAAGAGATTAGATTCATGAATTAAAACAATACAGTTATCCAGGAGGTCAGTGGTCAGAAAAAGCCAGCAAAATGTATAAGCTCATGTATCACATTTTGTATTGCAAGTTTTTAAAAATGTATTAATGTCCTAACATCCCTTGCAATAATCTGCACAGCGACAATCCCACTTGTGAACTGGAGTTTTCCTTTCATTTTTTCCATCCCAGCATGGCATTCAAGTCAATTCAATCTTTTCCTGTGCCTTCTGCATGCAATATAAGACAGTTCAGAATAGATTTATTAAGAGACAATAGCATTACCATCACTGTGCAAAGGACTCTGCAAGTAAATAAAGGAGACACTCTTTCTGAATATAAACTAAAGCCCCCAGTAATTAAAAAGTGAACTCTCTTGACCTAGAGCAGCATAATGCTAGTATTTTCTGTACATTTTTATTGTCATGAATAAGACACTTTTTCGTTTATAACATTGCAATACGTTGACATTAAATACAGGAGTTTTAGTACAATAAAAGCTAATCATTTATGCAACAATACAAGTAATATATACTGTAAAAGGGCCAGCTTGTTATTTGGGACTGATAAGAAAAACTCTTATTGAAAAAATACATTCTGTACACTGTTTATTGAGAATATAATATTGTCATAATTATCCTTTAAATCTTTTGATTTGGGATTCTCTTGTTAATAACTGGTTCTCCTAGTCAATAGGGTGTGCTGACTGATTGCCTGAACTGATCATAACTCGACTGGCTACCACCATGGTTTATATCCGTGCTGTAACCATTAGGCTGTATGGTGCCTCTAAAGTGTTGCTGTCTTTTCTCATGGGCCCGCCACTGCCAGCACACCAAAGCAAGTGCGATCGTGCCCTTAATCTTGATGGTCATACCTGTCCTCTATACTGATGGATTTCTAGAGCTCCTGTTCTTCTTTGATAGGCACCCTCTTTCAGGAAGGATGCTCATGAGTGGGATTAAATGTGACCCATGTATTATATTTTGTATATCTTCCCACCCCTTGAATTTGATTTTATCCCTTTGAGTGTCGCAAGTACTTTCTAATTTTTGACAATTACAGATTCTGAATCTTTGAAGTGAATCTCCATGGCTATAAGGCACTAAGCAGTACTGTAACATGTACTTCACTACAAAGTTACTGCAGCCCAAACATTGCATAATACAGAAGTTTATTTAAATAATACTGCAGTACAACAGTGGTAGTTTTCCATCTGGTTCACTTAATACTAGAATTTTACAAGGGGGGATAACATACACTGCTATGATTTACTTAAGTATGTTAAAAAAATAAAAAATAAATAAAAAGACCAATCTTCCCAGAACAGGGGAAAGTTTGTATTAAAATGTTGCTTTTGTGATTCCATCATTATTGTTGGCAACTACAAAGACTTAAAGCATAAACAATGGAACAGAATTACAAAGCCCCCTTTCAGATCCACCCATCTGTCTGTGTGCTGAACCTCTGATAGAAACTGATCGACACTGCAACAACCATTCTCCCCAGCAACAAAGCAGCACAATGCTGCTCAGTGAAATGACACAAAACAAGCAGCAACAAGACAGACCCACATATCAGAGGTGAAAAAAATGATGATCAGCATGCAAACTAGCAGGCAGTCATAACTGTCTGAGAACAACTGAAATTACTGATGTTAACAATGTACTTTTGCACCTATATTTTACAATTGGGAATATTTGAGGTGATAGGGAGTATTGTTTTCTACTACAGTGACACTTCTCACATATTGCCAACCACAATGTTCTTATCATAACGCTGACATATGTTTCCAAAATAATAAAGTTCTGCAAATCATCCACCAAATGGGCAAAGTCTATATATGTAACTGAGACAGAATAAGTCACAGATATCCTATCAATGGTTATCCCTACAGCATGAAGGCTGGGCGACCTGAGTACGTTAGCTTCTGTATGACGTGCAACTGTCAACACTTGCAGCGGGCGTACACCTCAATGGAAATGGCCTTCTCGAGTCAACCTCATTCTTCCACTTCACGCCGCTGCAATGCAGCTTTACTACACCATACAGCGGCACAGACCCTTTCTAGAGTCAGCATTGACCTACTTCAAAATGTCCGTTACCTAGTCTTGAATTTTCACAATAAGAGTAAGAGTGCTGGAGAGATAACGGGGGAAAAGAACGATCACACAGCGCTATTAAACACAACCAACCTTTCACTTGAGTCTCGTACTCTGTTGTGATCTCCTTCTCCTTCTTGTATTTGGTTTGAGATGACATGATTCCAGAGATCTGCAGGCAACGTACGGTGCGGCTCCTAAGTCGTCCTGCTAGTTTGGTCCGCTTCTGCTAGATTAACTGGATGTTTAGTCGGCTCAACAAATCCCAGGATTGAATTGCTATACGTATTAATACTAAAAAGCACAAATTCTTTATTTTTTTAAATTCCCCTATTGGATGTCACTCCCGTATTTGCCAACAACTGTATGTGCTAGTGCTATGAAAAACAAGAGCTCCTCCTAACAACGTGCCATCCAAAGTGCATCAGCAGCAGCCTGCTCGTGCAAGCTTCTTCAATATTTCACCCAAGAAAACAGTCAGATTGCGAAAGATCCCACGTTATGCATCCTTCCATTCTTGGTACATTTTATTTCAGCGTGCATACCTAAAATGAGAACTGTGAAGGAGCAGAACAATCGCTGTGATTCATCTGAATAGCTCTGTGCACACTGAAGATTTTTTTTTTGCTGCAGGGTGAATTGAGAGACGTCACAACACGCTCCTCCCATATTTCTTTATTATTATTTTGTATTTTTATAATCACAGACACATTGTAGCCACAGGAGTACTCAGGCACCCACTGCAATGAGCGAAAGAAGTTAGTTGTGTGTACTGTACAAACAGGTGAAGGAAGGACTGTTAAACGAGCACAGGGGAGTAGACGACACCAACCAGCTTTTCTGGGTAAAAATGATTCGGTACAACATTGCTGGACATAAAATCTAAACTTAATCTGGCAAATTACAACATGCTGCGTGATTTATGTAACCCTGAACGCCGTGTAAATAGGTAGACAGTTGGCCTTATGTAATACCCTTTCCACGTGGAAGTGTAAGTGGGTGTACTGATTGTAAAACCTATTTTAAAACATGTTTGTTTAACAAAACTAAAAAGGCAAAGTGCGCTTTTAAACTATAACTTAACGGGTGGGGGATGGGGGCGGTTTGCTATAAAGACCTGTAATTGTGGATGTTTCGTTACACTGTCTTATCCTGCATAGAACATCTAAGTAAAACCCTTAGGAAAGGAACTATGCAATACCGGCAGTGTACCTGCACCTGTTTTTCCGTCTCTGTAATAAAATCCATTGGTTCTTTGGAGCATTAACAGATCTTATTTGACAGGGGCTGCCAGAGTGGTTTAGCCTCCCTAGATGGGGTTTAGCCTCCCCAGATGGGGCTGCCGAAAATAGCTTGCATTTATTGAACCTTTTGTTTATATATACTGCATGCATTATAAATAGTGTGCTTGTAACAGGTGCACGTGACGTTCATAAGCAAGTAATAGCCAACAGGAGCAGCCTAGGAATCTAATGATACCTTCATGATCTCAGTCATATTGGTTCATACATTGTGGCAGCTAAACCCATGCGGGGTTGTGCCAGTCAAACAGTTTATATATATATATATATATATATATATATATATATATATATATATATATATATATATATATATATATATATATACAAAGGATTTGTAAATGCTTTTACTCATTTTTTTTATTTTTTTTTATTTTTTTGGAAATACTAAAATACATTTAAAGTCAATGTCATATATTCTAGGTTTGGAGTTGCCTTTTATACTATTATATTACCATGTAATATATGATTTGCATCATGGTCCATATATTGTTAATTCACTTACCTAAACACATGAAAAAGAATAATTCCAATAGTTTCACTTCCCAATATCTATGTGCACAAGTTCAATCATGCCTGCACATACATGTAACAAATATGATTGATACAAATACATTTTTCGGTTTATTGCTAAAGCATGTACAGTCCTGTCATTTTTCATCAGTTCCATTTTAAACTCCACCTCAGGTTATTAGGCCACTCTACCTCTCTTATTGGGCATGGAAACAGCTAAACCTGTTTAAAATGCTCAAGGCAAACCTGGTTTCTAATAATTTGCATGAAGGATTTTTAAAATGTAGTTGTATTTATTTGTTAGAACATGTTGTTGCTTCTGTTGTTTTGATCTGTTGTGCATATAAAACACTGCAACTGAAAATCTTGGAAAAATTGTCAAAATAGGCAAATTAGTGATTGATTCAATTGTTTGACTTTAATAGGTTCATTTAAAATAATAATAGAAAAGGAACACATGGCCACCAATTATAGAATAAATTAAACTTTTTAGAAGTTGTTTAATATGATGCCTAATTAAAGCCCAATGTGGTCTAACATTTTCACACAAGTGCCTATTGTTTCTATATCACTAATTACTGACCAAAAAGTTACATCCAGCTGTTTTCATGCAGGTTAGGATATAAATGACCAATCCTGAGGTGTTCTAATACATTTGCACACTACTGTATGTTTTTATAATGCCTGTACACTGAAGAGAAACACAAAGTTTTAATGAGAATCTTCCAGTGTTATAAATGATTAAAGAACACAGTATTCTCTGTCCAAACTGTAACTATAGCAACCTCACCACTCCAGTAATACACTTTACTTCCATGGCAGTGGCCTCCATCGCAGCTCTGGATGTAGACATAATGTTTTTTTTTAAAACAACTCTTCAAGAAAAGAAAATTCCCCTGCCTGTTCATGTCTGACGTTCTGCATTAATGAGTTTGGACGCTTGGTATGCATGGCCAGTGGTCTTTCAGTGTGGAAGATCGTGTTGGTACACGCATTGTGTGTGATCAGCCCTCCACACACTCAACTGAACGGGCTTGTATGCAGGGTAAATAGTATCTGCTGTCCATCAAGCCTGGCTTCAGCTGCTGCAGCCCTTCTAGACTCAACTGCAAACCATTTGCCAGTGTCGGTAACATTGTAGGTCGGCAAGTGTATCTATAAATTCACTAATCAGGGCTACATGACATTACCCTTTGGAGAAGACCGTTTGAGTATGTATGAGGAGACTGTAAATGACTGAGCAGTGAGTGTTGGTGTGTGGTATGTCTAAGAATTTCTCTGTAATTTAAAGATATGGATGAACAACAACCATGCAATACTCAATTTTTCTGGCTTTACATAGTTCACATAGAGTCAATTGCAGCTGACTATATGTGATTGCCAATTCACTATATGTGAACTAACGCCATATACTATATATATATATATATATATATATATATATATATATATATATATATATATATATATATATACACATATATATATATATATATATATATATATATATATATATATATATATATATATATATATATAATATACACACACACACACACACACACACACACACACACACACACACACACACACTATATGCTGTATCCTTATTATACAACAACCAGGCACTACTATTCAATGGAAGGTATATAACTACATGGAGGGGAAAAAGCACTGCTTACTTAAAAAAAAAAAAAAACACTTCAAAAGGATGCTCAAACCCAGCTCTTTTGGTGGACAACAATGATTATTTCAGACAAACAGAGGCAAATAAATACATAACTTCAATGCCAGTAACCCTTAAATTCACTTTACATAAATATATCGTTAGATTTAACTCTCTACTGTATAATTCACTGTCACTTTTTTTTCTATTCCTCCATCAGATTGGCTCATTATTCCTCTATTAAATACCCTCCCTGACAGCTATTATTCTCTAGCTCTTCTACAAAACCACATGTGTATCTTTCAGAACTGTTCTCAGAACTGCATTCATTTTATTTCAAACTTCAGTGTTGGGGGCTCTTTTGCACTGGGCATTAATTGTTTTTTGGTTACTTTGAGCAGGCAGTCACTGATAATTGTGGGTCACACTGTGATTTCCTTCAAAATAATTAAACACTGCCCTAGGTGTGGTCTCCAGATGCTGATGCAGCAGAAGATACAAAAAGCAGCATATTTAAGGTTATGCAACCAGCCTCAAACAGGCTGCTACCTGTTTTCCTGTATTCAGAAAAAAATATCCCCTTAAGTCATTAAAGTGATATGCATTACAAATGTGGGTATGTTATCATTGTGCTTTTCTAGAAACACAGAGCTGCTTTACAGGCATGTGTGAAACATGTGCTCCCTCAGTGATCTTGTGATTGTAAGAGCTACTTTCACAACCAAAGATGACCCATGTTTAATTCATCACATAACATAGAGTATTTAATTAAGCATTAAAGCACAGCAAGGAGGTCTCTACCAGCAAGCACAGACCACCAAGGATGCGTTAAAGGCCACAGGGGAAGTTAAATAAAATGTATACAGTAGGTTAAAAACATTGATTTGCACCAATATTCTCATTTCACGAATAGTGCAACCATAACTTTGCCCTCATTGTATAACACTGTGTATTTTTTGTTCCTGGGTAGTAAGTGTTATTTCCTAATTGCTTATGCCTCAAAAGTATAGAAAATGGCTATTATTCCCCACAAACTTTGCTTTTGTGACCAGGACAGTGATATTTTGAAATATTACTATTTCCAATGGGAAAACGGGCAAATGTGTGTCTTTTCGTTCACATAAAGTCAGAAAAAAACAACATATGAATCCAAATTAACATGTATTTATACTAAAGTAATACAAAAATGACTACAAAAGATTTAGAAGTGAGTAGTTTTTCGAGATTTACGATTATACTGTAAATACTGTATTTTTTTTTTTTTTACTGTAAATTTTTGTTTTACTTTAGTATAAATACATGTTAATTTGGATTCATATCATTGTGACATAAATTCAATCTACCTAAAACAGTGCTGCTCCAATTTTACATCATTCACTTTCATTTGAAACTTCTTCTATCTTGTGACATCTATAGTTGCTAGGAAGCCACTCTATATAACATGGGCTTGGACTACTCCTTTTTAGAACAGTACAGTCACTGGACAGCCTTTTCTTGATTAGAAATGTTTGCCTGAGGCATGAAATGATGGAATATGGAACAACCAACTTCCTGAAATGTGTGGCTGTCGGCTCTTTTTCTGTACAAAAAAAAAATACAGTGCAGTAATAAATCTATAGTATTTTAGAACAATAGCTTCCTTGTCATTTTCATGTGTTTCATTTCATGTACTGTGTCTGAATCAAACGTCGGTATTTGTGAAAATATCAAGAGCAAGCAAACAATTTAGATTTACAGTAATAGTTTTTGAGTAAAGGAGATCAGAGTCTACTTTATTTCTTTAGATTTTTCGCGCTATTGAATATAACACACACACACACACACACACACACACACACACACACACACACACAGACACCCACAGATTTGCAAATACATTTTCTTCATTTTGTATTATGTTCGTGCTTTTGTACCATATATTTTTCCATTATTACAACCCAATTCAATCCATTATGTTACCTTTATCTAATTCAAGGAAACCTGAATAACTGGTCACCAAAGTGAACGAATATTTGTGACAGCTTATGGTTGGTCATAGTTGGCTGCTTGTTCAAGGTCCCTAGGTTCAGGTTACTGAAACTCTATAACTGAGATCCAAACATTGTTTGCCTTATTTGTGTATTACACCACTATTACCCAGTTGGAAATATGTACAGTTTGTTTAAGAAACCGTGTCTATCATCATGGTTTCGGTTTCTTGGAATGGGGCACTATCCCTTGAATCCACCTGTGATAGAAATTAACTGTGCTGAATAAGCTGTAGCCTGCATGTAGGCCTCAAGATGCCCTCTGAGGCACTTTGAAGGATTTTCCTTTTTTTGTTTACAACAAAAAGTCAGTGAAGCCCACCTGCTCCCCTCATTGCTAGGCATCTCAGGGAAAAAAGCCTGGGAAACTATGACCTCACTGTTTTGGAGGCACAAAGCTGCATTGTGCTGATTCCCAGTAATTCATTCTTAAGGCCTCAGTGTGAACCAGCTAATTAAGTATCAAATACATACACAGTGAAAAGAATGGTAGAAGCAGGGGTTCAGTCTGCTCTAGCCAAAGAAAAAGAGTTAAATGAGGCAGATTATGAGGGAAAAAAATAAATTAAAAATAAAATTCACAGGGAAGCCAAATATTTTTTTGGTTTTGGTTGCTGACGTGTAATTATTACTGTATACTTTGTATAAACTATATACTTTATTACTACAGATTTTATTTCTGTTAATGTGTGTGTGTGTGTGTGTGTGTGTGCGTGTATATATATATATAAATAATAGATGGGCTGAGTTACAGGAAAATAATTTCAGCTAGGGTTTCTGTGCTGTCATAAATTACGGGACCGAAGGTTGAGTAATCTATAAACTGGCACAGAAACCCGAGATATATATAATACACTGATACCCTTGTGATGGTAATATTAAAGAAGTTGAGGTTCAGCAGTACAGTTGTGTTGTTTTTTATTTTTTAAACGGGGTGTTTCAGTGCTGTACAGACGTTCAATGTCGTTATCCGTTTCTCCAGTTTCTCTGACATACGAATGGACCAGCTTTACATCTTTTTCTCATGTTTTTGCATTAGGTAAGTAGTTAATTGTATAAAAAACTATAGTTATTAAATTTTTTACAAATATTTTCAGTTTTATTTCTTCCAGAATTTTAAGTAACATTCACTAGTTCTAAACTTAGAAATACTTAAAGAAACATGATACATTAAATGGCAAACTTTTCCCTAGAAGTGTTTTTCAATATCGTCAGTCATTGTTTTAAAATAAAGTGGAATAAACTTTGTTGTAAATGTTTAGAAAGATCTGTGGATTGTAGGAAGGGCAGAGACTGCCAGAGCATTACCTTCAACATTACAATACTGCCGTCACTTGTTCATACTTTGTGGCTTCAATTGAGAAAAGGACACCAAAACATCATCGTTCCAGAGATGTTACTGTTTTATTATTATTATTATTATTATTATTATTATTATTATTATTATTATTATTATTATGAGTGTGTTTTGACATGACATGGGTGCTAAGACACAGGTTTTATTTATTAAAATGAAGGACATTAAGTGGTCTTGATAGGAACTTTGCTTATCATACAGGCAGGCTTACAGATGTATTTTTCCCTCCCTTTTTCCCAATGTGATGCTAAATAAAAAATTGTATAATTTCCTCAGTCATGAGTTTAAAATGAAGACATGGAAACTGCAGGGACCGGTGGTTAGAGTTAAGAGCTGTTAGCAGTGAGGGCAAAGGTTTGAATACCTAGCTTAACCTTTGGTTCATGGCACTACCCTTGGCAACTCCTCAAACCTGCCCAACATTAACAATGCAAAAAGAAAGATCTGGGTCTCAGTTGTGTTGTTGTGGCTAAAGCATTGAATATATGTATAGTTAAAATACACACGCCCCCCCTTTTGTATTGACGTCTATAAAATGACGATATGGTATATAGACACAAAGCCGACAATCTGTTCCTCAAGGGTTCACATGATGTGTTAACAATTTCAGCAACATGAGCTTATCTTTTGTCCTTGTAAAACAGCTTTCATTTGTGGAATAATTACATAAACAATGGCTAATCCATCTAAAAAAAAAACAAAACAATAAAGACAGTGATGTAAAAAAAAAAGGGGGGATGCACTGTGACAATGTACTGTATTTTTCATTTATTCTCAATAACTACAGATAGAACCTGAGGTCAAAACTCTTTGACACAATATAATAGTCTGTGTGCAACCCTCGCCAGCTATAATGTTGCTCATCACCCCCAGGTTAACAGTGTAGTGACAATAGCTGCTGTGAGTGCTTCTGGATTGTGTGTGTGTTTGCCTTGTTAATAATATTTTCAGGCAGGGACCCTGGACCAGGTCAGCTGAAACAAATTTAAAAGTGGGCATGTGTCAACATCAGGAGCTTTTACATTTGTAATATTCTATAGCAAATCAGTAACACCTGATACAACTGGAACAGGGAAATTTATTCTAAAGATATTTTATTACATATTCCTAAATATTTTCCTAACTATGCAAAGACACACATATACTCACACATTTTCCAGCAATGTTTAATCTCTCCAGTTAATGTCTGTAACATGGATAGGATTCTCTTTCCATTCACTAAGAAAGCCTTTGCCACATGGAATGGAAGATGCCTGTGACTTCAGAGGATTCTCTGCAGCTCACATTAAATCTGATATAAAGCTATCCTAAAGTATTTAAAAGAAACTGTAGGGATTTTGATTAAAAGTATTTTTTACTACACCATATTATACATTAACTAAAGCTGTTTTTAAAACATTATTTATTTTAAAATCAGAAACAGTACAGCTGTTTCGTACTAGTTTTGTAACATTTAACAAGTTCAGCAGAATTTAAGCATTTAATAGTTATAAATAGTTATTTTAATAGTTTTTGTTTCTTTTGCGCAAAAGCTTAGTGAGTCTAGTACATCTTAGGGCCTTATTGAATTAACTGTAAGGTGGGGACAAAGCATTTTAGGAAAACATAAATGTATGCAAAAAACAAAGCAAATGTGAAGTGACTTTATATTTTGATTTGATTAACGCATCATCAATATTGACTCAAAGTAAAAATGAATCCACATGCTCTCTCTGTTTATTTAATGAAGTTTCATTTTTCATGAAAAAACCATTCACCATTTGTGAACAGGGGTGCTGGAACTAGGGGTGCATGGCTTTGCACGGCTTCCATCATATACAGGGGTTACAGTTTTGTTCAATGGCTTTCAGCACTCTCACTGTAAAAATTGTTCCAGCACCTCCTTCCAGGTTGTGGAAGCTATTTATTCGTCCAGGAACAGATGCATATTCCAGCTTAAATCCTCAGCATCTTAACATTTAGAAAATGCTATTTTATTAGTGGATCAATGTGATGCATTCTGACCCAACCCTTGTGTTCTTGGAATCGTGTTTGACCAAAAGGGACTATTTATACTAACCATAAGAGCTGTGGTCTATAGTAAAGCACAGGAGATGCTTTGATGTGTACAGATTTTCAACATTTGTAAAATACATTCAGGTTGTTTACTTTAGTTGTAATTGTGCTACAAATTGAATGAGCAGCATATCAAGAACTATCCTTGTTTAACAAATTATATTGTTTTTTGGTTTTAATTTAAAACCAGACTTAGATGACTGAAAAGATGATTATGAGTTATGATTACCGAAGACAAAAATAATCACAGGTTTAAGAGCTAAACAAATTTTATAATTACAGACCTTTATTTGTTTTTGCATTTAAATCAACCAAACAGCTCGATGAAAATCTATGTGTGCAAAAGTCATTCAACAATTTTAATATTTCCTGTTTCATAGCAGTAGAACTTGAAAAAAAACAAAAAAAAACCTTGGTCTCACATCTGGATTTCAGATGCAGCATGTGGGGAATGGACAATTTAATGTTGCAATAAAGTGGGCTCAGTTTATGATTTCGTTTTTCCAATTTGATCAAAGGAACATTACGACTCATCTTGAAAATGCAGTAACTGCATTTCTACCTTCCAGAACAGGTACATTAACTCATTGCTCTAACAACACTTTACTGCTGAAACTATTCACTAAAATAACCATATGCTTAGATTGGGAAGCTCTTCAGCAACAGTAGCGTCATTAAATAAAATAAAAAAAAGACAAACAACACTTTTAATGTCCCTCACACGACTAATTCATTTAATATGGAAATTAAATTCTTTAACAATAAAAAGTTACAACTCCCTGTTGCAAACCAGTTTCAGTCAGTCAGCTGACTAGCGACATAGTGACAGAGAGCTGAACCATTGTGAAATACAGATTTCACTGCAAATGTCCAGATCTTCTCTTAAAGTTTTATGTCATGCTGTTTATAGAATTTGTTTTAGGCCTTGAGGAAAATTAGCCTTCTGCAACAACATGCTCCTTTCAAATTGTATCTATTTTAATCATTAGTAATTTGTCTCATCATTGAACTTTGAATCTTTTAGCATGTATCTGTTCCAAGTACAGAAATCTAAAAGAAATAAAGAATTGGATCCAATAAGTTATTTTGCTTGGTAATAGTAATCACTTTTAATCTGATCTTTGTAAAGGAGAGAACCACCTGAGGCTCAAGTTAACCTGTGCCATGTAGGTTGTGGTTGATCCTTCAGTGTTGCAGAGGACAGGGGAGGGTAACAGAAGAACAATAAACCTGAATGCTCTGTTCCAGGACCAACTCCATTTCTCCCTGACATACAGCACTGTTGGAAGGGATGATTGAAGCTCCAGGCTTAGGGTAATGAGCTGCTAGTCTGAGAACTAAAGTTCTGAGCTGTATTGACGAATAAAAATAACAAGAAGAGTCCCGAAACAACTCCTCAGCTAAACATTTCTGAGGCATCCTTCTATTCATGCCTATTAGTAGAATATGGAGTTTTTGTAGATAGGGTTTCATAAAAAATAAAAAAAGTGCTCAGACCTAATAAAGTTATAATTACTATATAAAAGTAATTATATTCACTGTAAATAATGGCAGTTTTATTTACATGCTTATTTGTGTTTTAATATGAAATAACATGTTTGTTGTACCCTGTGTTTTATTCAAAATTTGAAAATATGGGAATGAACAATATTACTTTTTTTTATTATCCTGTCAGCTACATCTACATTAATCTAAATATTTACTTTTAAAAGAAATAGTCTCAACAAAGCTTGACTGTTCTATTCACCTAAGATCACCTGACGTGACATTTAATTGTGACTTCTTCTTTTGATCAATGATGGGTGTATTATGTTGTCTCTGCTGGCAATGTTTCTGAAGAAGGAGGGGGGCCATGGGCAGAGTTCAGTTTGGATATTAAATGACTGTTTGCAACCATAACCCTTGGAAATGAACGTCATATTGAGTTGAACGCCTCTTCAGAACAGTTCCTCTGGAGGAAGCTGAGGCAGAACAACAGAAGTGGCAAATGAATAAACCAATAACAGCATTGATTGGTTCTTTTGCAATATGTGTGGCCAGGAAGTTTACACCGCTGACAAAAAAGCAGGCAGTTAGATTGTTGTTTTCTATGTTTAAACTCAAATCTTCAAAAATGTATTTATAGTGTTCTTACTTGGAGTGGGATTCCCAATGATACATGACATGTTGTTTAAAGCAGTGACCCATTTCTCTAAGAACAGTAAAGCTTCTCAGCATTCCCCTCACCATAGCCCTGAGACAAGATACAATGAATCAAAGATTCCCCACTATTATTCAAATAAGTCTGTGAATCTTTTAAAAGCAGTTCAGTGTTGTGCTTTGCATTAAATAGATACCACCTAGATAATGCAGACAACTATACCATCAAGGCATTACATACCATTAGCAGTACAGTTTTTGTTTCAAATAAGCTACACACTACTGTATTTCAAAATCCAGCTCCAAGCTTCCCCACTGCAGAGTGGAATTGGTTGGTTCTAAAACAGCAAACCGGTGTTATTTCTCTCCACTTTACATACAGAGTCCTGGGTGCAGCAGGATTCTAATTTCTGCACACACTATACTCCAGGTATTACGACCCTGCATGAAACTCCAAACCTCTTTAAATGGTGTCAGATGGCACCCCAATACTGCACAGGAAGTGAATCTACAGTGCAAATTCTGAGGGATTGGCAAGAAAGTTGTTAATGCTTATGAAAAGCAGAGCAGTGTATTAAAATGATTACACTTGATCGAGGACTGTAGTACCCGGCTTTGAACTCAATATTACCCCAAAACTTTAATAGTAGTATGTATTATATACTTCCATATACTAACAGCATATGGTGTTTTTAATATAAATTAATATAGTACAGTATGTTAAATACAGTCTAAGGGAGATCATTATGCTTTGTGGAAAATAGAAACACCAGTGCCCCCAAAATAACAACAGGATAGCAGTTTCTTTTGGAAGAAAATAATACTTTGTGAACTTTGTGTCCCTGCCAAAAATAATTTACAACACTGGCTAGCTGTTTTTGTAATTATAAACATAACAGCAGTTATTAAACACAGAAGGCACTTCAGAGAGAGAGAGAGAGAGAGAGAGAAAGTCCGATAAGGGTTTCTGTACAAGCGTGAAGTCAAGAGTCAGAACACATGGGTGGTGTCTGGCAACCATTGGCATAAGCGGCCGCCAGGGTTTAGAATAAACACGAGGGAGTGTGAGTCATGGGCTATAGATCACACTGGCTGCTCAAAGGGCTGTTTCAGCTGAGAGCAACAAACATCTGGACTCCAGATACAAGTCATGTGACCAAAAAGGTTTAGGCCCCCCCAACCCCCAACCAGCTTTGAGATTGTACTGAACTGGCTGATAGAGGACCTTGGGATGTTCACAAGAACTACAGTAACTTGCAGCTTTGGACCATATGAAATAAATAAAACAAAAAATGCTGTTGTATTGCAGGTAATCGTTCATTATTTGTATGTACAGATCTGCAGTATATAATCTTCCCTTGTATAAGTGCTATAGATCTGCCATTCACTTTTATTGGGATTTTAAATCCTGCTATCTGCTCAGTTCACTGGCACTGCCACAGAACGACAGATCAAATCACACCCAGCGCAGTTGCACCACAAAGCTATGGCACTTGTCAAAGAACAGCTGTAACTGGAGCGCATGTCACGTGTACATGAAGACAATAGAGCTTAGTTATACAAACCTTGTGGTTTCAGATTGGATCCATTCTGAAGACTCTTATCTCTTTGTACACATGAAAGCCCTATTGTAAGCAAGCATCATGAATTCGGAAGTAAAACCAACTTTATTCTATGTAACAGTAGACTTGATTTGGTTTCTGATAGATTTTACAGTCCTTTATACAGCATACAATATGTCATGTCAACTCTGTAGATTGCTATGGATTTTCAGACAAAGCATAAAACTATTGACACCGTATTACCTCCTTTTGGAAATCAATAAGAAAGCAGGTTGCAGGTGGTGCGCAGTTCAACCGTAGGCCTTATGGCTTTTTACAAAACCAAAACCACACGAGACAACAACCAAAATCTACCAGAAAAAAACAAATTGTATAACATATATTATTTTCAAATATACTGTTACATTGATGTCAGGTTTCACAGACCCTTATTAACAACTCAGTTAAGTAGTCCAAGCATAGCACTAATCTTAATTAATGGGCATACACTTCTTTTCATTTTTCAGGAATAAAAATCGACTTGGTTGTGAAAACTGTGGAATTCTTGTAAATCTCTCATTACACATGTAACACAATTTTTGTTCCTGGGTAGTAAGTGTTATTCCCTAATTGCTTATGCCTCAAAAGTATAGAAAATGGCTATAATTCCCCACAAACTTTGCTTTTGTGACAGGACAGTGATATTTTGAAAATTTTTTAATTTTTTGAAATTGACCTATTTCCAATGAGAAAACGGGCGAATTTGTGTCTTTTCGTTCACATAAAGTCAGAAAAAAACAACATATGAATCCAAATTAACATGTATTTATACTACAGTAATACAAAAATGACTACAAAAGACTTAGAAGTGAGTAGTTTTTCGAGATTTACGATTATACTGTAAATCACTTTCACAAATCAGCCCCCAAATGTAGTCTCCCATCATGTTCTCGTTATACTGTCCTCGGTAGCGGCATTCAAAGTCCAGTATATCCTGGTGGAAGCGCTCGCCTTGCACCTCTGAGTATGGTCCCATGTTCTCCTTGAATTTATCAAGATGAGCATCAAGGATATGGACTTTGAGGGACATCCTACAGCCCCTTGTGCCGTAGTTCTTCACCAGAGTCTCAACCAGCTCCACATAGTTTTCGGCCTTGTGATTGCCCAGGAAGCCCCGAACCACTGCGACAAAGCTGTTCCAAGTTGCTTTCTCCTTACTAGCGAGCTTCCTGGGGAATTCATTGCACTCCAGGATCTTCTTTATCTGTGGTCCGATGAAGACACCGACTTTGACCTTTGCTTCAGACAGCTTAGGGAAGAAGTCTTGAAGGTACTTGAAGGCTGCCGACTCCTTATCTAGAGCTCTGACAAATTGTTTCATAAGGCCCAATTTGATGTGCAGTGGTGGCATCAGAACCTTCCGGGGGTCCATCAGTGGCTCCCACTTGACGTTGTTCCTCCCCACAGAGAACTCGGTCCGCTGTGGCCAGTCCCGCCTGTGGTAGTGTGCCTTGGTGTCCCTGCTGTCCCAAAGGCAAAGATAGCAGGGAAACTTGGTAAAACCACCTTGGAGACCCATCAGGAATACCACCATTTTGAAGTCTCCTATGACCTCCCAGCCATACTCATCATACTTCAAGGCGTCCAGCAAGGTCTTGATGCTGTTGTAATCCTCTTTGAGGTGCACCTAGTGAGCCAGGGGAAGAGACGGGTACTTGTTACCATTATGGAGCAGCATGGCTTTGAGGCTCCTGGATGAGCTGTCAATGAAGAGGCTCCACTCATTCTGGTTACAGGCGATTCTGATTGCCTCGAACAGTCTGGTCACATTGTAGCAGAAGCAGAGCCCATCTTGACGGGTGAAGAAGCTGGAAAAAGGTTGGTGACGCTTCCTCTGATTTGCGACTTGCACACTTTCATCCAACAAGATCCATTGCTTGAGCCTAGACGTCAAAAGCTCGGCATTGGACTTGGTGAGACCAAGATCTCTAATCAAGTCATTGAGGTCTTTTTGGTTGGTGTAGTATGGGTTTCTCTCCTCAGCTCCACCTCTGAAATTGTCATCTGGATCTACAACGTCTTCCTTGCTCTCTGACTTGCTGCTCTCTTCTAAAGATGGCTGCTCTCTCTCCGGAGGAGTGGGTACGGGGAGCTCATGGCAGTGTGGCACCGGGGTGATGGATGAAGGAAGGTCCGGATACGTGATAGCAGGTGCATTCTTGCCAGTCCGACATTTGGAAGGGTCCACCATGCAGAAGTAGCAGTTGCTTGAGTGGTCAGTGGGTCTTGGGATAGCGAACTTCATGGCTCTCTTTTCCCCTCTGTACCATCCTACAAAAATAATTTTTTTTCACCCATGACTAATGTGTAAGAGATTCTCGCAACATTTTTCATATATGATATATTTTTTCAATAACATTGAAAATTGTAAAACGTTTTAAAGTTAAAAACTTTTACAATTTAAAAAATTTTAACAAATTTTATAACATAAAATTCCGAGCAACAATTGTCCATCTTACCTTTCAGAGTTTTTTCGCAGTGCTCGCAGGTGAAATGAGGTGCCCAGGGTTTGTCTTGATCCCCGACAGGCATGCCGAAATATGCCTTGTAGGCCTCACACATCTTAGCAGATGCTTCCACTGAGTACTTTTTCGCTCTTGTCTTGATAAATTGGCCACAGACATAGCAAAATGTGTCTGCCGGATGCTTGCAGCCTCTTGATGCCATCCCAGAAAAATGCAGATATGTATCCACTTAGGCAGCTGGAACTAAACTGAACTGGTGGGCTTAAGGCCCCTGTATTTATACTACTATTTATATTACTGGAAAGTTCTAGAAAGTTCTAGAAGTTACTCCAAATTTACTCAGCACTGAATCTATCTGGAATGTTCTGAAAAATAGGTAAATTTCAAAACATCATTGTCCTGGTCACAAAAGCAAAGTTTGTTGCTGGGAATAATAGCCATTTTCTATACTTCTGAGGCATAAGCAATTAGAAAATACACTTACTACCCAGGAACCAAAAAAAAAAAAAAAAAAAAATTGTTACACGGTGTAATCTATTCCAATTTGCTTTATTAGAAATGAAAAGGCTTAAATCCTGGCTTAGCGTATCATGAGTTTGCAAAGTTTAAAAACAGAGATGTTAATGAAGTTTTATAACTGTCAAGGTTTGATTTGCGAAACTCTAATTTAGCCAAATTGGATTATTTTCAAATTGCCAGAGTACACTTATGGCTGCAATGTCAATAGAGTTTAAAATGAAAGTTTTTATTTTTTATTATTTTATATTTGCATTATGTTTATTATAAACAGTCCTGCATTACTTTGATTGTGTTAAAAAAAAAAAAAAAAGCTTTGGTTTACTGTTTTATTATATGAAACAAGAAGAAGTTTTCACTATAAATCATATTTAAGTCTTTGAAATGTGTTCTAATAGCCAATCAAACTGTGCACATCATTCTGCCTGCTCAATTGGGTCAGGCTTATGGAGTGCAACAACTGTGCCTTCAAGCAATATTTTACATGAATTATATTGTAATCTTCCAATAGAAGCCTGTGGGCTGGATAAGTGGGATTTATTTTGCATAAGAAGTTTCAATTTTATTGCACTTTCAATTTTTTTGTATGCCTTCAGTAAACCAATGGTGTAATCAGGTTACTTAATATGTCTGTGCATTTTCCTATTTAAAAGAATAATTATTTTCTGCCTGTCACATTTATTAAACATGAGTTTGTTACATTTGTAACTAAAATGAGCTGTTTGTTCTGCTGCATGTTACATTATTATAATGAGCACATACTGTAGGATGAGCGGGTTATCTTCCTCTGCAATGGATTAAAAATAAAATGGTTCCAATTCATTTAATCAGACTCCAGATATACTGCAGACTGTAATCATTTAAAAAAAAAAATGTATTCATTTATTTTACAGATATTTACACATTTCTAACATGAACTATCCGGTTTGTGTGCTTTGTTAATCTTGAATGTTGATATTGTTAGATGAAAGTAGCCTAGGGTTTTTTGACATACACAAAACCCTCTTGTACTGAAGCCCACATTATGCAAACGTTTCCATTCCAGGACAACTGGAAGACTGTCTTGATGGCTAAGTTGGTCAATAAGACCACTGGTTTGAGAAAGAAGCTGGTTGCAATATCCCCTTCAGTCGCAGTGTGCATAATTGTAGCTTGCTACAGCATGTATCAATTTTATAATGCATACATATTTTGTTTTTTTAGTTTCTTTTCAAAGTTATGACAGGGCAATTCCATAGAGTTCACACAAATTGTTTTAAATGTTATAAAAAATATATATAAAAAATTTGACTGAAGGGGGATACACGTCAAGAATTGTGAGATACTATAATTTTTATTGAATAGTAATTACCAGAATGTATGGAGTTTATTTTGAGGAGGAGGAAATAATGAGTCAGAGACAAATTACTTGTGTGACTTCCTTTAAAAGAGTTATTTGCATCCCCTTTGTTCTCCTAGTGGTACATGGGGATATTATTTGCAGGTTCTGGTGATGAGGCAGGTTATCAGGGATTAATACCAGTTTTTATCTCAGTTGTCCATGCATTGACACATTGTGTAATAGACATGAACAAAGTACATATGAATAGTGCTGGGCTAAAATGTGATTTCTGGATTAATTATCTAATTATTTATAAAGAATACTTGAAGTTTACAGTTATTGGGTAAAAGAAGTAATGTAAAAACTGCCATCTGCCATTGCTTCTGCTCCAGAAACCCATGCTCTTCCAGGCCACGCCTTACAGCTCCGGCTGAACCTGAAGCTTAGATTCCTGGTTCTCACCCTCCCAGTGCAGTTCCTAATGCAGGAGACTGCTCTTAGTGAATGTTTAATAGATGAAAGCACTTTCATGTGAAGAACTGAGCTGGGATAAACTCTGAACTGTGTGCTAGGTTCCTTGATAGAAAAAAAAAACAGCATGGTGGAATTTATGAATGCATAATTAAAACCTGCATTAGACTGCATTGTTTGGACTCCATTTATGATAAACCATTTCAGAAAATCTGATAACCTTGCATGGTACCATATGTATTTGAAATGTTTCAAATAATATATTACTACTGATCTAAAAATACTACTTTTAGATATAAATGACCATAGATATGGGGCCATTAGAGATTACACTTGAAGACAATCTTGCATTAAATGTACTCTTAGGGTTATAGTTAGGGTTATACATTACACATTGTGAGTCAGATGCAGAAATGACCTTTGATATGTAGAATGTATCCAACCTGTTTCCGAGATCACAGAGCCCCAGAAGTTGTTATGATGACTGACTTGTAGCAAACTCGGGGGTGATGGGATTTTACAATATCTATGCATATGATCCATTATTTTTAAAAATACAAATTGTCTGAGTTTTGTTATTTTTAGTTTTTGGTGTTGGAATTACCTTATACACAGATGTTATCTACACCGAGTTTTGAGTTTTCAAGCTTTAGATACCAAACCACCTTAATCTGTCCCAACCAATAACTAAAGGCATCGAATATCTAAAAGTACACCTAACTCTTAACTTTAAAAAACAATTTAAAAACTATTACAAAATAAATAGTCCTGCAAAAAGTGGGACACTTGATGGAAAGCTGATGGGGCACTATTAAGTGGTCGTCTACTCCTTCTAGCGTTCACTTTCATATACTGCATAGAGAAAACATGCTTCCGGTATAAACTAAAGACAAACAGATCATTTTAATCAGTAACTTTCTGTTTAAAGCAATAAATACCGATAAACTAATTTTCACATATGCACCAAAATTAAAATAATACTGTTAATTCTCTGTTTTTATCTCTATATGTGTGTGTGTGTGTGTGTGTGTGTGTGTGCGTGTGTGTTGTTATTACCGGAAGTAATGGTTTCACACTCCAGGGCTAAAATAAAGTGTATTATGTTTTTTTTTTTTAAATCTATATATAACTACTGTAGTTATTTAAAAATCGTAAACATAAATTAGAAATAGGTCACGTGTTCAAAAGTCGTCGTTTAAATCGAACAATAAGTAACTATATGAACATGTTGAAAATACTAGTTTCTACTATCTGCACTGTACAGCAATGCACTTGGGGAACTCCCAGCACCATTATCCCGAGTCATGTTATTTCAATAATGACTTCATATTACTTTAGAGTTCGATACAAGTAATCTGGGTGGTGAGTGGATTCATGGATTATTTGCAAACTATTCGTATTCAAACTTGACGCTTTCATGCAAAGATCGTGTTTTTATTTTATTTTTAGGAACCTTGAAGCATGTCAGAAGCAAATAAAGAATGCAGTGGACACTTGGCTAAGAAAAGCCCAGAGACTGGTGGTGAAGTACTGGTCGTAGATACCTCAGGGACAAACGCAGAAGACCAAACTGTCAGGTACTCGGTGACTGTTAAATTGACGCAATTGTGCCTACAGGATATGAGCACACCGCAGCAGAAGTGGTGAAGGAAAAACTGCTTAGAATCTACCATCAGCAAATACCGTGGAAGAATATACTTTGAAATAAACTAAAAAAATCTTATCATTATGGGGTTTGTGTTGTGTTACGATTGCATATTAGTAAGTGCATATCTGTTTGACATTACTAATAATGTAGTTTTTATATTTTCCAAATACTTTCATGTTTTACTGAACCATTTTTAAACATTTCAAACAAATCTGCTTCAAAACATTCCACGCGGTATTCAAAAGTACAATGTGCATCTATCTTTCTGTTTCATTTAATGATCTGAGTTTGAGAAGCTATCGAGATATTATTTCACAGCTATGCATAGTAACGGTTACTTTTACTCTGGTTATATTAAGTATAGGTACATTTTTCTAAATATCTCATATTTTATTTTGCTCAGGTTTATTGTCTGCAGTCAGTGGATAATTTTTTTGAGGAGTTTTCAGATTACCAGATTAAAGACAACAAGGTAAGCTGTGCTTGATGTATTATTACATTATAGACTTGACATATGATGTATGTATTTGTATGTGTTCGGTGTAAAAGGTGTGAAAAGACGACATTTTTGCTTAGTCCGGCCAACTTCCATAAGATGGCGCTGTTTGGGGAATTTTTACATACAGACTGGTTTGGACAAACCCTTGTAGCTTGTCAACGGTAAAACATATTTGAACACTGTTTTTATTTGAAATCCTCATAAAATTGCGCAACCGTATTATCCAGATAATTTTTTTCTATCTAACTTGGGAAATGGTCGATATTAGCAGTTAATTAAAAAAAAAAAAAATATATATATATATTTTTATTTGCTTTTTTTTTTTATGGGGGCGTGGCTTACATATTATTTTTTTTTATATTCCACTAGTTACAAATTATATCATTGGAAACAGCTACTTCAGACCTTTCTATTAATATATTGGGTTTTAAATTCTGATTTAAGGTTACCAAACAACAAGCAATTAATCACAACATGTTCACGTGCATGTCCAAATATGGGAATATGGAAGCCAGATGTGACTAAATTTGACATTGAGGTATGAATGTGTTCTTTATATTGTCAGGTCTAAGGCATTCTTCATTTGCAAATTACTGGAGCGGTAATACAGGTGATCCAGCTGTGATCTAAAACATTTAGAATTGTACAGTAACACTCACTGATGCTTCTGGTTCAGATGCTTCCAGTTGCATAATATCAGTTTTGCTTCAGTAGGTCTAACTGAGATGATTAATCCAAGGCTCAGTTCTGTATCTAATGTACAACATGGTCCACGGTCCTATTTCAGACTTTAATCAAGTGAGTGCTGTTATAGCTGTGTGATGTTGCCAAACTACCAGGGTGCCTAGTTTTGACAGGGCAGCGCATGTCTTATAAGTGTTAAAATATTACTGCAGTTTAAAGAGTTTATTAAAAGTGCATAATTCCCCTTTTGTTTGTGCTTTTATTGTGCTTTCATTCAGGTTTTGCTAAACATTCATGGCAATGAGGTTGTGGTTGCTATAGCACTTACTGAGGAGAGTCTTCACAAAAGAAATATCACCCACTTCAGGCTGACAACCCTGCGATCCACGCTTGCTTATGGAATGCTCAGGTAAGAGAATGGGCAAAACAAACGTTGTGAGGTACATTTCAGGAACCACTGGCATAGTCATTTTAACTTTCATGTGTTTACTTGTTCGTTTATTTAATGGAATTGGAAAATGTTTAGATAATGGAAGAATTTCATTACTGTCTTAATTTGCTTGAAAGGTTTTGCCTGACATTTTCATTCTGTGCTGCAATTTAGTGTTTCCACTTGTCAGCTTATTTAACCATAAAAGGTCTTTTCTAAATACAGATTAGTTCACCATTGTTACACATGACGCAGTCTTGGTTTCCCTCCAGTGTAATGGGTTGTGTTTAGTGCGCAGCAGTTTGGACCATAAGCCCACAGTGGGTCTCAAGATAGATGGTGCTATACATCTATATTCAGGTACATTGCCAAGTGCTTTGCTGGAATCTTGCATAATACATGGACTGTAGCCATAGCACTGTTTGCCTCTTCCATTTCACAACTTGTAAATTCTTAAGCAACAATCATACAGTTTTTTTTGTAATACATCTTTTTCTGTAATACAGGTTCTGTAAACCCCAGCCATCAGATATTGTAATCGATCCTATGTGTGGAACTGGAGCTATACCTTTAAAAGTAAGATTTATTTGTACTTTATCCAATATCTATCTTTTGACAGTAAACTCTTTTTGTGTCCCTTTAATTTGATATCATTTACAGTGCCTGTTTATAAGCTAAATGTAATGACTGCTAAAGGCGTACAGCTGTATATTACAAGTGGAATCTTTCTTTCATTCACCGCCATTGAGATTCCAGATCCTCCTGTTCTGCGATGGCACGACCCACTACATTATGGATAAGAAGGCATCACAGGGGTCCATAGTGACAACTGCCTGTTGCCAAGCCAAATCACTTATTTTGAAATGAGTGTTTACTTTATACCTGATTATTTCTTCTTTTTTTTTTTTTTTTTTTTAATTTTGGTAATGTGGTAGTAAATGTACATTTGTCAGCTAATTCAAAATGAAATTCTTGCAGAATTCTGAAAGAATAATTAAATGTAAAGTTGTTTTTTTTTTCCCAGTACAAACTTAAATTTATCCATAAAAAATCTGCACTATGGTGTGTTTTTGTTTTAATTAAATGTATTTTATTTAAATTAAAACTGATGTATGATTTATTAAATTGATTATCTTTATTAGGGAGCTATGGAGTGACCGTGTTCTTACTGCTTGGCTGGGGATAACAATGAACTAGCAATAAACCGGACAATCAATAACATCAATCACATACACAATAAAAGGCAGAAAAAAGAAAGGTAAGATGATGCACTTTTTGCTTTATTTCTGGTTCTGCTTTTGAGATTCTGAAATTGACTTCACATTGAGTGTGGTTTCTGTCATACTGTCTGAACCTCACTTTCTAAGCTCCTTTGTCATACTTACAGGTGCAGGGATGGGAAAGACTCCCATTGCATAGCAGTTGGATCCATTGCTGGTTTTACTATGAGTTTAATGAGACTCACCTGAGCTTGTTACGTAGACACTGTGGCTAATTAAGCTCATAGTAAGACCTGGAATAGGTGAAACTGCTATGCAATAGGAGTCTTATTTCCATCCCAGCGCTTTCCTAAAGCCCTCACTTTTTTCATTTGTTTTTATTATGAAACTTTGTTTTTGAATTGTATTTTATGACTTTAATATGTACCTGAAGTTGTGTGGAAACTCTGAAAGGCTGCAGAAAACTAAGGGTTTGTGTGTTGCAGAATACTTTAACAATAAAAAAGTGAAAAAGTTTGATTGGCATTTAAATTGCATGGTATTTTGCTTTTTTGCAAGTTGTAGGGTTTTGACAATTTTCTTTACCTTTTAGCACAGCTTGTGGACTTCCTATAGATACGGTACAATGGGACCTATGTAAACTTCCTATGAGGACTGGCTCTGCTGATATCATCGTAACAGATGGAAAAAGGTATGCCAGTGCTTTTGTGTGGTGTTTTATTTTTTTTAGTTGTACCTTGTATTGCCTGTTACGTCAGAAGATATGTACTGTGTTTTAATATATTTAAGTTTTTGGTTTTCTCATGATACACTAATTGCAGTGCCATCCATTGTTTGGTCATCATGCAAAATAGTACATGCAGCAAAAATCATCTTTAATATTGTTTTTTTTTTCTCTAGTTGCCTTTAACTTCCATATGATATTATACAGTATGGGTACCTATAATCATTCTACTTTGTTTCAATATTTACTCGTTGTAATTGCATGAGCATAAGCAGTATGTGGCATAGGCTTTAGTCTTTTTTTCTCCATGTTATACCATTCTTGATTTCCTTTTAAAGTATAGCCTTTCTTGGCTGAACAGAAAAAGCATGTTTTGCAGTCCAAAATAGTATTTTACATTATCTTAAGAGAATACTTTACTTTCCATGATCATTCATTTAGCTTTGTACTATACCCTTAACTAAGTACAGTAGCCTGTCACATATCTGCCTGTCACATATCAGCCCTAACTGTTTATCTGCCATCATCAACCTCATCAGCAACGTTAGTTTATTATTGAACAGAGAAGATTAGTTCAGAGATTGTAGATCCCACCAGAGTTTTTGTACACAGTGTTGTATGTGTTCCGTGCACAGTCGTTGCTGGTAGTGTCTCGTGAGCTGATCAGAGTGTTGATTTGTAAATAAATGTGGCGGAGCGTGTTGTGGTTCAGTAATAATGAAAGAAATTGCATACAAGTACAGCCTGACTGGGTTTTTTGTTTCTCAAGAATAGGTTATAAAAAGAAGAACTGGAATCTGTATCCCTCTTGTTTGAAGGAAATGGGCCATGTCTGCAGACCAGAGATAGGAAAGGCGCTGTTGCTAACTCAAGGACAAGAAATGTTTTGTTAAGCTAACTTGTTATTTGCAAAATGTTCTACATGTCAGTGGTGACTAATTTAGGTTTTCATTTTTCTTCATATTTGCAATTTAATTGTAATTGTCAAGTGTTATTACCCAGGGGAACCTAAACGGATGTCACAAGCTTGTCTAGTTCCTGTAATTGTTTCTGTTGGATCTGCTCAATTGTAACCTGGGTATGTTATTACAAAGATTAAAAATGATGGTTTATATTTTAGTAGGTCAGGGTTTAAAAGAAATATGTGTGCGTTTTGTTTTAGCTGTGCATGTTTTGTTTTGGCTGTTGATTTGAATGCAGATGGACTGCATTTGTATATTACTTCTAACTGTTGTTCAGATGTTTTTAATCAGATTACAACAGTGGCCCACAAATATACTATATTACCTCTTTTCCACTTTACAAGCAAGCTGCGCCCGGGCTGTACCGAGCCCTCACAGTGTGGTTAAGGACAGCCTGGGTTGTTTTTCCACTGAAGATCCAAGCCGTGCTACTGACGTCACACGCAACGAAAGACAGTTGTTTTTAATTATTGCAATAAGGCACGCAAACAAATGCTGTTTAAAAATGAATAGACCAACAGTACAGCTGTGTCTTGTATCGCTATATTTTGTAAATATATTTAAGAATGTCTTAATTAGAGTTGGTTATTGTTTTGATGCTTTAAAAAAAATAAAATAAAATTAGCTGCGCACGTGCAACGAGAGCTGGATTTTGTATGTGTGCACAGCTGGATTTTGTATGTGTGGCACAGCTGGATTTTGTATGTGTGGCACAGCTGGATTTTGTACGTGTGGTACAGCTGTATTTTGTTTTACTATATTTTTGTAAATACGTTTAGAATTGTTTTATTTTCTGCATTGTTTTCTTTACATTAATATAATCAAGGTCAAAAATGAGAAATTTGGTAAAATGTTGTGTTTTTGAGTGTTAATTGTACCATACCCGCGGTTTATGTCCATTTGCTTCAAATCGTCAGAAATTCGGGCATAAACTTTCACATTTCTGACTCCAGATTTTCCTGAACACTTCTAGCTGCCCACAGAGAAACTAGAGCCTCCACTTCCTCAGCGTCCCAAGGCTGTATTTTTTTTTAACATCACACTCGCTGCCCGCTATGTTTGTTGTTTGCCTTTGTGGAGTGTACTGACAGACTCAACGTAATGATGAAAATACTTAAATCCGCCCTGGCTCGGCTCAGCTCGCAGCCGGATTTAGATGTTTTGTGAGGCCGGAGTTTCACAGTTTGGTTCTCACTCGGCTTGACAAATAACCAGTGGAGAACCACCTGTACCAGTACCATCCGAGCCCTCACGGATTGGATATGCCAGTGGAGAAGTACCCATACCGGTACCATACCGAGCCCTCACGGGTTGGCTATCTCAGTGGAGAAGGGGTATAAGTCCTCCCCCCACAATTGTGTTTTTGTAGAGAGTGACCAGTTGAATTATACAGTTACAAAGCAGAAAACAATTTGATTTTACATAGTTTTGCATAGTATTTTCTTTGTTTGAGTGGGTCACAGAAAGGTTTTAGTTGCTATAATTGCAATATTAAAGAAAAAAATAATGTATGTATTTTGACATTACATCAGCAGGGGAACAATTTAAACAAAAAAAAAAAAAAAGAGCACCACTTCAATAAAAGGGGTTACTAACTTCAGCATCCACTTCATATCATTCATGACAATTATCTGATAATGTTACATTCTGTAACAAAGATAAGTTACGTCAGTCTTGTGCTGTGCAATTACTGTTCTTTGAAATGCTTTACTGTACATGGCTATAGTTTTTTTTTTTTTTTTTTACTGTGGCATACCACAGATGATTATTGTTTATTGTTTATTAGAAAGATTCAGTTTTTACTGCAGTGTGGTGGAAGTCCATGCTGTCTCTGCTTTCGTTTCCGCTCAGTCCTCTGGAGTGCGCTGCGCATAGCTAGTTTACGCAAAGCCAGCCACTGCATCTCTTTCTGGAGTCGCTCCAACAGCTCCTTTTCATCAGGATAAGGATGTTGCTGTTAATGTATAAACAGAGGGCTCTTGTAAGATGACAAATACTAAATTAACCAATAAAGATATAGGATGTAAGATTTTTAAATCTCTTTGAAATTAAATAAATATTTCTTTTGTGAATGGTTATCAAAGTGTTTTTGTGAAGCCATATTCAGGTTGGTATAAGAAGAAAAAAAAAAAAAGAGTAGAGTCTTTGTCTTCAAATCAAAACCACACGTTTATTGATGCATACAGGGAGTGCTCCTTCCATGCACAGAAGAGAAGAATTTCAACATTCAGCATAATACGTTTACATAGCAAATTCAAACCTGGGGTCCCCTTCTCCTGTTTCCTTCGTTCTCCAGTCAGCTCGGGACAGCACCCTCTTAAGCTCTTCTATCTTATTGTGTGTGTCTAAAATACTAGTACCATGTGCCTAAATGAAATTTGACAACCTTTCTAGCTGTTTGCTCTTACATTAATTTTATGGCTTGAGCCCAGTTCCTTATATCCTCAGCCCAAACTATGATTGCTCCCACTATGCATACAGATGGTATTTCAGAAACACTGCATTCCCAGACTTTGTGTCTCATGCTTTGCTTATCTCCGTTGTCAGCAGTCATGGTTGCAGGACACAACTGCTTTCTAACACCCCCCCCCCCCACCCTCCTGTTAATCTCCTTTCAGAAAGAAACAGAGAGTAAGCTTGTAAGTCTGCATGCTTCGCAAACTGTGACCCAAGCCGATCCATGTTCTCCAACATTATAGGTTTTCTTGAAGCTGCTAGAAACATGTTTGTTAGTAACATACCACAGCTGTAAAGTTAGCGTAAGAATTACCAGGATTCATCAGCGGTTCTCCAGTTATATGCTAAAATGTAAATGTGACAGACAGGCACCTCCCTATATTCCCAGAATCTGATAGCAATAACTTGTGCTAAATCTAAATAATGTTAATTCCAAGTTTCATGACGTTTTTTCAGATGGAAAAAAATGGATATGGAGAAATCTTTGTAATGTGCGACCACCTCCACTATATACAATTTGCTGGGCTAGCATTCCCAACAGGGGATATTAATCTAAATAAACATTTCTGCTTATGTCATCTGGAGTGTAAATTCCCAAACTATTCTGTACAGTTAACATCTTCTCAACTGTGTATGTGTATATTATATTATATATTACACAGCTCTGGAAAAAATTAAGAGACCACTGCAAATTTTTCTTAAATCAGCATCTCTACATGTGTGGCAGCCATTCCATTCCAGTGTCTGTTGAAATCCAACACAGGCACACCTCATTCTACTGAATGAGGTACTGATTAGGGGATCACCTGAACTAAAATTTATTTAAAACGAGGAAAAGTATAAAAACCACTCCTGTGGTCATCATTATCCTCTTGCAATAGGACCAGCTGGATGGCAAAACAGTGCTAGTAGTACCTTAAAAGTAATTGGAATCAAAAAATAACTATTGACCATGCCCAAAGAGTTGAAAAGGAAAGTTTTGAGTGAGGAAAAGAAGGGTTCAACTCTGGCTTTACTGGCAGAGGGATACAATGTGCGTCTGGTTGTTTCCATCCTTAAAATTTCAAAGACGGCAGTTCATAAGAACAAGGTCAAGCAGCACACATTGGGGACAACAAAGCTACAGACTGGCAGAGGGCGAAAAGGACTCTCCACTGACAGGGATGACCGCCAACTCATTCGAATGTCACTCAGCAACCGGAAGATGTCATCAAGTGACCTACAAAAAGAATGGCAAATGGCAGCTGGGGTGAAGTGCACAGCGAGGACGGTTTGAAACAGGCTCCTAGGGGCAGGACTGAAGTCATGCAAAGCTAGAAAAAAGCCCTTCATCAATGAGAAGCAAAGAAGAGCCAGGCTGAGGTTTGCAAAAGACCATAAGGATTGGACCGTAGAGGACTGGAGTAAGGTCATCTTCTCTGATGAGTCCAATTTTCAGCTTTGCCCAACACCTGGTCATCTAATGGTTAGACGGAGACCTGGAGAGGCCTACAAGCCACAGTGTCTTGCACCCACTGTGAAATGTGGTGGAGGATCGGTGATGATCTGGGGGTGCTTCAGCAAGGCTGGAATCGGGCAGATTTGTCTTTGTGAAGGATGCATGAATCAAGCCAAGTACAAGGTTGTCCTGGAAGAAAACTTGCTTCCTTCTGCTCTGACAATGTTCCCCAACTCTGAGGATTGGTTTTTCCAGCAGGACAATGCTCCATGCCACACAGCCAGGTCAATAAAGGTGTGGATGGAGGACCACCAGATCAAGACCCTGTCATGGCCAGCCCAATCTCCAGACCTGAACCCCATTGAAAACCTCTGGAATGTGATCAAGAGGAAGATGGATGGTCACAAGCCATCAAACAAAGCCGAGCTGCTTGAATTTTTGCGCCAGGAGTGGCATAAAGTCACCCAACATCAATGTGAAAGACTGGTGGAGAGCATGCCAAGATGCAGGAAAGCTGTGATTGAAAATCAGGGTTATTCCACCAAATATTGATTTCTGAACTCTTCCTAAGTTAAAACATTAGTATTGTGTTGTTTAAAAATGAATATGAACTTATTTTCTTTGCATTATTCGAGGTCTGACAACACTGCATCTTTTTTGTTATTTTGACCAGTTGTCATTTTCTGCAAATAAATGCTCTAAATGACAATATTTTTATTTGGAATTTGGGAGAAATGTTGTCAGTAGTTTATAGAATAAAACAAAAATGTTAATTTTACCCAAACACATACCTATAAATAGTAAAACCAGAGAAACTGATAATTTTGCAGTGTTCTCTTAATTTTGGGCAGTGTCGCTATATATATATATATATTATATATATATTATATATATATATATATATATATATATATATATATATATATATTATTATATAGTTGCAGTTTTTTGCATGGAGAGAGAAAAAAGGAACCTGTCCCTCATTTTACATTTTTTCAAATCTGTACCCTATATTTCTATGCCTCAGAGTTATTTTATGTTATTTAAAAGTCACCTCCCTCGGTGCCCTGTGACAACTTTAATGAAAAACCAAGTTTGTGTGTATTGGCTCTCTGACAGAGAACACAAAATACTTTATGTAGTTTTTTCTGTAACCAACTACATATTAACACAGTGAAACTTCCAGGTTGGATTTGCCTTGATGGGAAAACCATTCACACAATGTCGTGTTGATCTTTCAAAGTCAAATCAACTCTGCTGCTAAAAAAAAAATCCCATGAATGTTTATTTCAACAAAGTGGGACTCTGTTCACACAGTAAAGGTTGTATTTCTTTTAAAGACTTTTTTCTTTGCCCAAGACACCAGCACACAAACCCTTCCTAATATTTTTGCAGTGAACTTGAAATGCCTTGGCAACGAGTCTTGTTTGAATAACAGGGCTATGAAGTATTTTTTTATTTATTTATTTTTTTTATTTCCTGTCCTAAAATAACACTGCCATTTTTTTTTCATAGACTACTTTTATTTCAACTATGAATTTTACTTGTGAATATTTAAGAAGCTTGTCAAGTCCATGCTGAAACTAGACCACAACATCTAAGTATGTGGTGTATCAGTGACCACAAAATTAGTATTTTTTTTTTTTTTTTTTAATTGGATAATGAATCCTAGTGAAACAATTAAGAGAATCGTACAATATTGGTGTGTATCAAATCGAAAAACAACAGGCCCTATTCATAAGGTTTTAGCTCAGGACTTGCCAAGTCTGTTCGCTCTCACTGTACTTTGGTCACTTAGCATCTTTATTATACCATTTTGTTTTACTGTATCACTGTAAGAATGATTGCATACCTGCTGCCTGAGCTTGTCAAGAACATCCTGGGATGCATTGTCCAGGTAAAACTTCTTAGAGATTTGCAGGCACTCTGCCCCGTTGCTAATTATATAGCAACTTGGCTGGTCACTGAACAAAAAGTCAGATAGTCCCTTTAAAAACAAACAAAACAGAATTTAGTAAAGCACCATTATGCGACAAAGAAATGCCTTATATAAATGTATAAAAGGCACATCTCTATTTTAAGGGAAAATAAGTATAAACGCCATCACTAGGGAATTTACAGTTTTGAGTTCTGTAATAAATGAGATCTTTTGTCTTGCATAAGTAAAAAAAAAAAAAATAGGATTGTTGAGTATTTATTTGAGCAAATTTCGATTCTGCATATTTACTTTTACAGTAAACAAGTTACTATACATCAGGTTTACGCAAAATCATGACATTTTGTCTTGCACAGAAGCAACAAGCTTTTTTTTTTTTATGTCCCTATTAGTTTGACGTCCTTTTCTAATATGCTTCAAAGGGAGTAGAAAATCAGTATGCTATACAATACTTACAAAGACTGATCCTTTTACCAGTGTGTCTATCATTATGAATGCAGGCTTGGTTTTGGATAGATTCATTTCATCTAATAGGGAGTAAAAACCATATCAATAAAGGTAATATATCAATGCAAGCTATTTAGGAGATACCATCAACAATAGCCTTCCATAATAGTTAATATTATATTATTACAAAAATGTTACCTTTACCTCACTTTTTTTTTTTTTTTTTACCTGTTTTATCCTTCTCAACCTCTGTTTTTTCAGAAACCAGTGGAGAAACGACCAGCCTTGCCCTGAGGTAGGCAGACTTCATAGGAGAAGGTAATTTATTGACCTTGCTAAATTTATCATCCATCTTTGTCTCCAGCACTATTGTGTTTGAGTCTCTTTCTCTCAGTCCACATTCAGTGTCCTCTGTCACACCCCAGACTTGGTTCTCTGGACTCCTGGATCCGTTCACTGAGCATTGTGGATTAAAGTCAACCAGCCCTGTTCTGCGAGACACAGAGTGATCGTTCTCCTTTCCTTCCTTGTGCTTCATGGTCTTCTTTTGCTGTGTCTTTGTAGTGTGTTTGTCTGGGATGATCTTCTCGGGTTCACGAACTTTCGTGGGAGTCCTGGGACATACTAAGGTAGAAGCAGCCTGGAAAACTAAAAGGAACAAAAAATAAAAACACCAAAAAAAACTTACAAGTAAGGAATAGATCTACCCATCCCAGGTCTTCACTAGAAGCAAGTTGGTTTGGTTTAATTCTGTCAGTAGGACATTATTTTCTTTCCTGAAGAAAATATACGTTCAATTCTCCCTCAGATCTCAACCTATTTAAGGCCCACGGGAGAAAAGGGACTGTTGGCTCAGGCAAGGTGACCCTAGCATAACTTTCTCGCAAGATACTGTTAATAGTCTCTGCCTTCTTTAGGGCAGTAATTCAAACAAGTGTAGCTTTTACGGAAGACCACTGATAATGAACTCTACAAAGCTGGATGCTTTTGAACACTGCAAACTCCAGTATTTCATTAAGAATACCCAAATCCGGCACATACTGACAATTCTGATACAGTGGTCATATTGGATTTTACCACAATGGTTATAAATAATTCAGTATTTAGTGATGACACTGTATTTGAAATGTCATAACTTACACTTTCCTTCCAACAGACTCAGTAGGCATAAAATCGAGGAGACATCTGTCACACGATGTCTACATATGATGCAGATTGCCAGTGCCAGTATAAGAGCGAGCATATAGACTGTGTAAGTTGAAATACAGTTTTGTAAACTATGCTTACTATCTTTATATGTGTGATGCAAATGTTCCTTGAAAAACAAAGTGCAATTGGTTGCCAAGGATCTTGTGATATTAAAGGGCACACAAACAGAACAACTTTTTAGAAGTGTTACACACAGTATTCCTGTAGATATGACTCAAAACAAATACATTTCTTGGTGAAATGTTCCTAACAGACAGTTAGCAATGATTGACAAGGACAACTTTTAATTAAAGCACTGACAACTTACTACTGGGCTGTTTTTTTCTCTTGGCTGGAAAAATGGCTTCAACATCGTGATCCATATTAAAAGCTTTCATTACTGAGCAGCTACCCTGAAAAACATTGTGAGGAAACAGAACCATACAGTATGAATGAGGCAGTATAAGGAGGAGAAAATGCAGCATTAAAAAACAGTGAATTTTAAGGCTATGGAGGGCATAAACTGTCTTTTGGAAGTTGATAAAGACATGATTCTAATCACATTAAAAAGGAAAATATTCAAACAGCGAGTGACCTTGACCAGTGTTGAGCTTCCTGTAATTCATCAAAATGAACCTGTTAAATCATTTTTAGGAGATTGTCCGCACTTAACACCAAGTTTGTATTATATTACCTAAAGGTAGTAGACTCTTCACGTAACTCATGGCCATGTGCAGAAGGAGCAAAACACCTGTTTCTTAGCAAGTAAATAACTTTTACAACACAAACATATCCACTGGAAAGGTTTACCAGTATAGAGTGCACTACAGTCACTGTGCTTATAATTTACATTCACTATGCAATGTTATTAGCATGCTTCATCATACTTCTCCATAAAACTTTATTACATTTTAGTAAAAGTAAGAAAAAAAAGCTTATGAACTGCTATCAACATATTCCAAAGTGCACATTGCATGTATAAAACCAACAAATATCACTTACAGATCTAACCACATAGATCCAATCAGTGATGTTACTGTTCTGTAAAATCACAGCGCCTCTTCTGCAGGGAAAAACATAGCAATGGATACATATAAATGCATTTAAGATATTTTGTAAATCATTGTCAAGCACAGTTAAAAAGCAGCAAACATTGATAACAATTAAAAAAAAAAAAAAAAAGCAGCCAAAGTGACGAAATGAAATATTATTTTGCCCAGATACTCATTCTGTGAAACTGCCTGGTACGTTTGTTACACTGATAAGTAATCTGTCTTCTACAGTTTCTTGATTTGCTCTACATGCAACCATTATTTTAATATATTATCAGCAATACTAAATTTCACATTTCTTTACATTGTTTTTTCATGGATTCAATAACGTTGTTAACCAGTTCTGTTATACAGTGCCAGTAGCTAGTGATTAATAGGCAGAGAACTGGCAGGTCAACACATCATTACTGAAAGTGAGGCTTTTCCTATTGCAGCTTGCATTCTAGTGAATCACTGTACCTTACGGGTTCATTCTGACCATATCTGTTGGAATGTTTGTCTTGTGTTCGTCAGAGATTAACTGTTTCAGTTCTTTTTCAGCACTTCCATTTAGCTAGAAACACACAACCAGATTATAAAAATAATGTTTACTAACTTGAAGTGTTTTACAACACATTTCCCTGGATTGTCCTCCAAGAGTTGAAGGGGCCAGCCTTTTAAAAACTTGAGTTCACTTTATAGAAGAAACAAGTGATGTTACCCTTTGTACTAGGAGTCATACTTACAACAACTGTTTTTATATTTCAACAATAAACATACAAGAAGTAACCATGCACATCTAGGAGTAATATTAAAGACAGCTGATCTAATAAAAAATGCATGAAGCAACAGGCATTATTTACTACTGCAATAGTGTCCCTAGATTATTGCAGATAAACACTTTTTAGTTAGAAGCCATGTTCAGAAACTGATGATTGGCTGAGATAATCAATGGTGTTTATAATGCTTACTGGCCCTACCTGAGAAACATAATTTGCTCTGGATCACCTTGCTTCTTTCTTCCTCCAGGTAGGAAAATATGTGCAAAATCCTGTAGAGAAAAACATACTGTACAGCAAGTTTTATAGATAGCTATAACTGAGCCATCTAAAACCCTTTAATATTACATGCAATAGGCCTCCTGTCTTGAAATGAACTAAGGTGGTATTCACCCTGAGATTAATAGACCCCAAAGAGATTTTCCATCAAAGCAGACCTCTCTTTTGTTGTATGTTACACGTAATAATAATTGTTAAATTGATTAAACGTGAATGAACTTGCTTCATCTGTCATTAAGAACTGTAGTGACCTTTTCCTTTGTATTTAAGTAATCGTTTGTATTTGCTAGTCATAAAATGTGGTATAAGGTTCTTCCATTTAATAATAATAATAACAACAACAATACAAAATGAGACAATATATATTTAAAATAGGTAACTGTTTTCTGTATTCCTACCTCTCTATCCAAACAGAGAAACTCTGCTGGTTCCTGGATGATGATAGAGGAAGGCCACCGATCACTATTCAGAATCTCTTTATCCTGTGTGGTTTAAAAGGACATTCTTTATTTGGGTCACCATAAAGCCACACATTTTATTTATTTTTTTTTTTTACAAGAAACCAAACATACAAATACAAAATTGGTAAAAAAAAAAAAAATGGTTTGAATCTTCTCTGCCATCTCGCTCCTCTACCTGTAAATATTGTTATGTTTTTAAATCTTTTTTTAATTTTTTTTTTTTTTTTTTTTTTTTTTTTTTTACAAAATTTCAAATGGCATAGGACAGGTATTAATACTCCAATTGAGTGTTTTTTACTTTTTCTAGTACTGAAATAGTTCCATAAATCTTAAATAGGTCTCAGGTGTGCAGTTTTGAAAGCACATTTTACATCAAATTTGTATTTCCAACTAGACTAAAGAAAGATCTCTTAGCATGCCTTCCAGGCAATTCTCTACTTGTACTTCCTAGCATTTCACCTCATCAAAGCGTGTCAGTCATTAGAGAAAGCTTGTTGGTTGAGAGATATTTCACATTTCTGGGGTGAAATGACCTACGAGTATAGCAGAAAATGTGAAAGTAAGGCATGCAAAGTGAGAACTTTCTTTAGTATTGTATGAAAATATAATATAAATGAAAATATATGTAAGCTTTACGAAATTATTTATTTAATTGCCTAGTACTTCTTGCAATTTTGCTACATCATACATATTAAAACGTCATGGAGACATAATAGAATATAACATACCCCAAATGCATCTCCTTTGCTTAGAAACCATGCTGGCTTCACCTGGCCTGTTTCATTGTTCTTTTTGATCACAATAGCTGCAATAAAACATTCTCATTGTCAGCAATAATTGTTATATCATTGCAGTATTTGAAATATATGGCCACATTAGCAAAGCTTTATTAGTAATTTGTAAAAAAAAACAAAAAAAAACAACATTTTGGTTAGGTTCACTGTGTCAGTTTTCTTTGTTCATTTTTTTAAAATTCTGAATGCATTCAGCTACTTTTTACCTGTCTCTTCTTTACAATGAACTAGTCTGACATTCATTTTTCCTACTTTCTATAAAGTGAAGCAATTTAATTAATGCCAATAGAAGGGCCCTTATTAGTATAGTATAATGAGGACCTTAACATTGTAGCCCTGCTTCTAGGGGTCTGTTTCTTTAAGAAATACCAGCTGAGATAAATCAAAGAAGTTGAACTGTTTAGTTTGTTTTGAGTAGAAGGTCTCTCAGAAAGCTTCCTGATTACTCACGTTCAGTGTCTAATTTCAAAAGGACTTCTGCTGAGATACTGCTTTCAACTGAAATCCCATGATTCCCTACATTTACACACTGTTTGGAAACAGAATGGAGACTTTTCCACCAAAGAGATCACAGCAAGCTTGTGATGAGCATCTTAAAATGATTGTGTTTTTCTTCGTATTGGTCATTAGATTTTGTGACAAAGTAGTCTTTGTGACTTTAAAGCAATTTCATAAAGAAGTAATTGTAGTAAGCGTGAAGGTTGTAGAAAAAGTATAAATCCAAAACATATTTTTTGAAAGAGTTTAAGAAAAGGGACTAAAACAAAAATACAGCACCCCTAATTGCATTACTTAAACATTCCATTTAATGATGTACCAAAAATGCAGTCACATCATGCATGCTGTCCCTCCTTAGCCACTTCTTTAGACTGTTTAATATTTTCCACAGTTTTGACGGTTGATTGCTTATGTCTGGTGAGAGCATGGCTTAGATAAGCTAAGATCAAAACCCTCTTTTAAAGTTACTGTTTTTCTACATGAAAAAGTTAGTATACAATTTAGTATTCAAAAGGATGTTGTTAATATTAGATAATATAGACTAACATGTTGCACATGTAACAATTTAAATGGTTGATTCATAATCTTTACTGGTGAAGCTATTCATAATGTTATGCTACTGTATGCCCTACCAAACCAAATATTGGACAGAAATCTATCAATCCCCTTTGACAACACAGCTTTGGCTCTCTACACTGTAAAGTTCACAAGCTATAGCATTCTCTGTTACAGTGGGACCTCGATAATAAATGTCATTAATGTAATTACATCTAGACAAATAACATTTTCATGCTGTGAAATTACTGCTGCAGCTGAACACTGGAAGGATTTGCATAGCAATACAAGCTATAGAGAGTATCAGAATCTGAGGATATGCAATATGACTGTATAGTCTATTTTTACATATGAAGAGAACAGCTTATGAAATTGTGATGCAACTTGGTAAAGATTCATCAGCACAAGGTTTTGATAGTATCAAAATCTGGGGGTAACAGCCCGTCTGTCTGCACTTATGTATGTATTTTTTTATAAAGATGGCATCTTTCCATAAGCTTCGAGGATGTAGGTCTCTCAATATACATGAGTAATTCAATAAAGTCTAGTTTGATCAAAGGGTGTAGTTTCCTTGTAACCCTGATTGTTTCTCGGACAAAACCAGATAAGTTTCTCTGTTTCAGATGCTACTGTTTCGAATTCATAGCAATTTGCAGCAATGCACTATAATATATATATATATATATATATATATATATACACACACTTGCTTTTTTTGTACTTCTGCTACACTGGGGTATAAATCTAACTTTATAGCTTTTCAGCTGGCACAAAGTCAACATATTGGACTTTAATTTTACAAGCTCCTGCTGGCCTCGACCTGTCTCATAAACACAACGACTCCAGACTCCTTCCAGTGTGGCCTGTATATATGAGCCCACATAAGCCATTATTTACCTAAATCTGGCCTTTTCTGGGTAGTTTAAAGTTGCTTGCAGACAGGAGTATAAAACAGACAGCAGGCTGTTTCTACGAATGCAACCTGTTGCCCTGGATACAAACAAACTCTGCAACACAAGTGAACCTCTTGGTGGAAGAATAGCAGCAAGTGTTTTGAATGATTGAAAATGCAGTATCATTTCTATATGCCACAGTATGTGGATATGTAGTAACAATACAGATACAATGGTATCTTGGTAGACTGGAAGCTTCACTGTATAATAAACACACAGTATGCACAATAATTAAATAACCCATGTGGAATAAACCACATGTTGCATTTAAAAAGAGCTTGAATATGATGAATATGAGTGAATATGATTACTGTAAAACTTCAATTAAACGTCTCCGGTGTTTATTTACAATATTTGTCAGCAGAACCGGCACTTATTGGAGACCGGCGATTATTTGAGTCTGGAGTTTATATTAGATCGCTGGCTTCACATGCTTCATGCGGTCATTGAGAGCACAGAACCCTGTAGCAACATTTTAACTCAATTTAAACATTCCAGCAACTTTGCTAAAAGGTTGTGTGTCAGTGGGAAATAAGTAACAGTTTTGTTTTATAACAAAATTATATTGTATTGTACACCCTCAAGTATAAAGCGAAAGTATTATTACGGTCTTTTTATATGCACTGGTTACGGATACGGTATGTAAAATGTTGGAAAATGAACAAACAGTATACACATTTCTATTTAAAAACGGAATTAGATCTACCATTGCTAATAATAATAATAATAATATTACTACAAACTTCTAAAATGTTTTAAAAAATTAACAGTAAAAGCAATACATGTCATCAAATAATTCATTGTTTAATCTCAAACTTGTACATTGTTAATATAACAAAACACGTTAAAGTACACCAAGAGGTTTGTATCTGACCTACTTTCAGCATGCTTAAAATTATCAAAACTTTTAATAATGTAATAACTGTATTAAGCAAAAACGCATTACATGTAGGCCTACCTTAAATTACGTTTTCTATTATTATTATTTATTAATCTTGAGAGTCACTTTCATCGCTGTCACTTATTAGCAGTTCATTACTCTCATGCTCCTCATCTTCCTCAGCTTCATGGCAATGGCAGAGACCCAGCATTTAATAGGGACCCGGCACATATTATTTGAGACCTGGCAATTATTTGAAGTTTTATGACAGATAACTTTTGCATAGGTACTATCCGTGAACAGTAAATACAGTAATATACACTTTTGTGTTTAAAAGATATCAGAATGAAAACAATGACTTGAAAGGTTTGTGTAGTAAAATGTGCAATTCATTGGCAGGACGCTTCACTGGCACTGTGAACTTAGCAGTGCCAAACATCCCCAGTGAGGCTTTATAGAAACCTGCCTCATTGTTTTTGGCAAGTCTCAAAGACTAGGATGAGAAGTCTGAAAAGTTTATCACTCTTTTTGTTTTCAATCAATAATTCTTTAGGGTTCCACTAAACGACTGGCAGGCTTCCCTCTTCATCTCATTTTATTACTTGGTTAAATTATACTGGATTTACAGATGAACGTTAAAGTGATTTACTCAACAAATTACAAGACCTGGTGTAGACAGAATGATACTTTTCGGATCTTACCACAATCGCTTTTAACAAAGCTTATACCAGTCTTATTACTGTGGCCTTATGAGACCTTATTACCATTTAGGTGGTTTTATTGTAGAATGGTGTCTAATTTAGTCTGAGACAAAACCAGGCAATGTGAAAGTACATGGTATTCTTTTATAAGAATTGCATATGCTCTTCTCTACTAAAAGAAACTACTAAAGGGCTTACCTGATCCAGACAGGCAAATGTAGAAGGAATGAGGAATTTGTCCTTGCTGAATCATTACTTGCTGGGCTTCATAGCTAGTAAGTGGAATAATAAAGCACAGCGAACACTTAATCATTAAAATTAAAATTAATAATTAGTGTTTGATGTGTGCAAAACTCTTGCTCAGTGCTTTAAATGTGCTGTTCTGTGGTTTAATGTGAAAATAATATAATTTATTTTATTGTAAAAGCACAGTCATTCACAGGAGTATTAGGCAAGGCTTTGATGTGAGGGGTTCAGCTGGCAGGTGCTTCTGTACCCAAGACTGCAAATGAGGAACAGTCTCAAAAGTGAAACTTCTGTAGGCCTGTGGAAAACTGCTCTCGCCAGCTTCAGTAAATGAAATGAAGAACGTAATTACTGGGGGGTTGCCTTGTATATGCCACAATTTAACAACAATGAAGGACTTAAGCATCCTGATAATTGGTCACATCAAATCAGTGCTGTCCAGTCTTTTGACAGTGTTATGGCAAATTCCTATTTCACGATGTTTTATTGTGCTGCTGTATGATTTTCTTTAGGCACACCCACCTTGCATACCAAGCTGCCTTTGCAACCTTCTTCTGTCGGATGCCAGAGTAATTGCCAAAGCCCCTGATTTCTTGCAGGGCAGTGAGAATGAAATGAACATCCTGTTCAGAACGGTTCTGAGGTGGACGGCTAAGAATCCACTTGACAGACTCTGAAACCCTGAGCTGTGTACAAAATGGAAACACTTAAAATGCTAAATATTTGTGTGCTTATGTAAGGATAACAGAAATTGTAAGCTTAGGCTTGGGGCTTGATTTTATTTAAATTGTCTCTGGAGAAAAATGGTTTCGAAAAATACAAATTCAGGATAAGTGCATGGATCCAATTTTTATTTTGATTAACTGTTAATGATGCTATTCTATGAAAATGCTCAAATCGATCGAGATGGGTCCTTAGAATGACATGTCAAAGTTCCATATTCTCTCTTTTGCCAGGACTATAAAATTGTTGGTATAGTACAGATGACACCTGAGTCAAACTGGGTCTCATTTTACCTGGATTTTAGTTTTGGCTCGAAATGATGTCAAATCAAAAAGAATTTCTTGGTCTGTCCCCTGGTTCTTTTTCTCCTCTGTCTTATATCTTCTCACTCTCAGAACTCCATAACTATTTGTAGCGCTGTTGAACAATTTGAAAATGTGGGTTTAGGAGAAAAATATTGGAGAAACTGTCATCTAAACCTTTTTTCTACAGTATACACTGTAGTTTTAGCAGTGTACTTACAGACCCTATAGCTAAAATTATTACTTCAGAAGAAACTAAACAAACATGCTTATCAGCCATGTATCTTTTCTATCATACATGACTGTGGGGCACTGCAACCAGTAACAATAAAGATGCAGAGATAGAGACATTTTATGTATATTTCACTGTTTAAACAGTTACATTCTGGAAAATCCCTTGGCTACTTTTTTATTCATGTCTTAAAAAACACTTGTGTGACAAACATGACACAAAGTGATAATATGTGCCCACACTATTGTACATAATGGTGCCACTTACACAAGACGATGATCTCTGTATAGCAGGCAAAGCATGGCCACACATTTAGCAACTTTCTGAAACCTGAATAAGAACTTGGGCTGAAAAAAACAGAACATTAATGAGCTGTTTTGTAATGTGAGTTTATTTCAAATGACTATACGGATTGTTATTGTATATATTTTTATGTTATAAATCGTATTATGTAGTTGTAATATCCCTTATAAAAATGTATAAATGTTTGCTATAAATACTATAAATTTACCCTGGTTTGCCATGTTTATTATTATGATTGACCTGTATCGCGGTCTTTACAATGTGTTACCTATGTGCGTTCACTGTGCTTTATTACACGTGCTATGCTTTTGCTCTTGTAAACTTTTCTAAGGGATTTACCAACTAATAATTGGCAGTCGATTTTATTTCTACATTTATACTGTATGAACTTAATACGTACTGAATACGTATTTGCAAGACGTCATATAGTTCGTTCCAACTCATTGTGCTTTTTATATTTTAGTTACGCTAGCTGTGTACACAGCATTAGGCGGTAAATATTTGACTTTGTAATGGGTACATGTTTAAATATTTACTTATGTAACAGGTGGCACACTCTTGTTTACCACGGCATTAAACACGGTGCAGACACAGGTAGCTTCATAGTCAATATACAATTAATGAATGTAGAATTTAATTGAAACGTTGCAAGATATTGAAAAACACATTGAATTACATTCCTCCACCAATCGCAGTTATCAATGTAGTTTTGTGAATGTGTACGGTAAAGGAACCCAGTGTTGAAATGACAAGAATAGACCGGCTTTTTAAAGAGCTTGTTTAAGTTAAAAGTAAATAAATAAATAAAAATAACTTACCTTAATGCTGGGTCTCGCGTGCCGAGTAGAAACGAGTAAAATGTTGTTTATTTGAGTTTGATTGAACTCATTTATAGGATCGAGTTTTCCACACATTTTTGTCAAGTGCGCTAATTTGCCTCTCTGGGTACCATAGTTCGTCTCTCCACGCCGTGAGCTGTCTAAACGTGTATTCAACAACCCACTAGCAAGGTGATCTGAATTAAAAAGTGTTCTCGGAACCAATCCATTAAGTGCGGGTGTATTTGCTCTAAAAGGAAGGGAAGTTTTTCTTTGAAAATTCCTTTTTCTTGGACCATCTCCCATAACCTGTAGGGAAGCTAAAATGCTGTCTTTCCTTTTATCTATTTCTAACATATTCTTTGACTATTGGAAAAAGAGTTACAAAATCTACATATACACAATAAATAAATAAACGTATGCAAGATAAAAGAAAACATATACTAGACTATACTATTAGATAGGTAATAAATACATTAAATGATGAATATTTTAAAATATATTAAATATTCCCAAGTATAAGTATAAGCAATATATAAAAATATATGGGCAATATATATATTAAATATTCCCAAGTATATTATAGTATAATCATATATATAATATATATAATATATATATATATATATATATATATATATATATATATATATGCCTAAGATGTCACAGAAACCGCACTTGCTAGTGCAGTCATCAGTACTTGACGGGCCTTCTATAGTCCAATGGTCAATATATATGATATCTCATTGAAAGTTGCGCTTCACAAAGTATAGATTTGAGGTAACTCAACTGATATATAGCAACTACCCTAAAGAAGGACTGGTTGACTTCTCCCTCTGTTGCCCTCATTATATGTATCTTTTGCATCAGCAGAGCAACAGAAACTGCTAGTCAGTCAGTACTTGACCCTTCTTGTCCAATGGTCACAAAGAGGTGGGACTTAAAACTTGAAGAGATCCTTCAGTTAAAGTCTATATTTAATTATCTTTTCCCATGGTTTATTACTATTTGTTTGACGTATTTTCTCGTGATCACCTTGCAGTTCAACTTTATATACAGTAGGATATTTTTGTCCTTTTTTTTACCGAATAATAATAATAATAATAATAATAATAATAATAATAATAATAATAATAATAATAATAATAATAAAGTCTGATTAGGAAAGCATTCTTTTTTAAGTGTGTTCTATACTGTAGGCCCTTTAAAATGTTGAAGAGATTTAACTTTCCTGGAGAAAATGAAAATCTGAGGGAGGAGTGGAGTGGCACAGCAAGATGAAACCTCATAACTCTAGTGAACTGTGTTTTCTATACTGTACAGTATGCAGTATATGCGCATTTTCTTGTCCCCTCCATATCCTAGTTTTATATTGGTTGTGTGAGGGGTGATACCACCTTGTGTCACTGGCCTTTAAAAAAAAAAAAAAAAAAAAAAAAAAAAACACACACACACAAAAAAACACACATTGCACATCAATAGCTCACTGGGCACATACATAATTGCATTTTGAATAGTGAGCAGATAGGTTTATTGCTCCTTGGCATAACAAAATACTGAGCTCAAGTCATGTGATTCCATAAAACCGCCAGGTTCTCAGTGTTGGTTTTTTGAGTTGAATCTGTATAAATTACCATTCAAAAAGACATGATTTTAATTAACACAAGAGCAGTGAAAGATACAACCATGCCCCGCTTGAGTAATGAAGATTGCTTGGTTGCTATCGGCATTGTTGAAGGTGGCCTGTCTGTGAGAGAAGTTGCCTGGAGAATGAGATGTTCTGCTTCAACAATCAGCAGACTAGTCCAGAGAAACCAGGAAACCAGCTCTGTGATGGACAGGCCTACGTGTTGGAAGGCAGAGGGTCATCACACACACACACACACACACACACACACACACACACACACACACACACACAAACACACACATATATTAGTGTCCTTAGTGTCCTGAGTTTTTGTTAGGAAACATTATTACCTTAATGCTTATGGGAAGGTGGGTTTCTCTCAAAGTATTGCTGCTGGTCTTTGATTAATAAAATCTAAAATACACTCACAGGATACAGGAACAAATTAATTTGCCAGTAATTGATGCCCTCCAGCCTCTGTATTTTGTATGTGTTCTTTATGATCAAGCTGCCCATTACTGCTATGTTTGCCTACCACCTGTTTTTCATTTATCTTGTGCTGTAAATAATATATACAATATTTACCATACTTAATGTTTGCCATGTCGATTATAATTTTGAATAATAATAATGTTATAATATTGAACTAGTTTAAGGTTTGTTTGAGATATTTTAAGGGTAATACACTAAAAAGAAATTGTTACCAAGCTGAAAACCTGCACTGCAAAATAGAAAGTCCTTAAATGAAGATACTGTTGTATACACAACATAACAGCTTGCATGTAATACGATAAGGCAAGCATTTCCAGTCATTTACTCATGTCCAGTAAGTTACTTGTCTGTGGTTTCCTCAGCTTGTGTATTATGCCACTTTAAATGTTCTGCATTTACTTCATTACACAACAGCTTGGTTTCAACAGGAAGTATGACCCTGTAGTCACACCCATACTGCGACTCATTCTTCATACTGCCTGTAAAACTACTCAGTACAGTTTACTTGCAATCCTGCATTCACTCCTGAAACAGCTCTCATCTCCCCTGGACTTCCAGGTAAGTTTGACAGTGGCTGTACAAATGTTAGTTTTCAATGTTTCTATTTTCCTGTTAACTGAAATGACTTATTCAGAGAATGTATTCTTATAGGTTATTTGATAGGTTTCATAGATACAATAGTCTGACAGGGATTTTGTTTATAATTCCTGTATGTATTCCTTATGTTACACAGCACCATACACTGTATATTTTTAAAACAGAACAATTGTATGATATAATAACTAATATAATGTACACTATGTGATACAACCTTTCTGATACAAAATGTGCTGGATTTTGGATTTTAGATTCATGCAAAAAACATGTGTCAAAGTTACTATTATTATTATTATTATTATTGGATTAAACAATCCCTAGTGATATGCAGTATGTATTATCAGTTTATGGAACTCATATTTTCATGCATTGCAAAAATGCAGCGTTATGAGTTACACAGATCTAGAGAACAGTGAAAGTTTAATACAGTTTTTTTTTTTTTTTTTTTTTACATTCAAGTGATCGAATAGCAATATGATGACTTTTCACATGTTATAAAACTTGAGTGTATCAGAATCTGGGGGTATGAGCTGTTCATTGGTCCACGTGTCCATCATCTGTCAATTGATTGAATTGATTTAAATCCTTTCTCATTAAAGTTTGTTTTTGGTAAATGAGTCGGGTGATGGGTGTGTTTGGTTTCTTTGCTTACCAGGGAATGTGACAGGCTGGGAAAATATAAGTGAAAAAGAGTGAAGACATTTGTAATTCAGCAGCTGAAACTACATTTAAAACACACCTTTGATAATAGGGGTAGTCAGCCAGGGATCCTGTTTTAGTTTAAATCAACATGGGTGTGAAGCACTGCTCCGTTAAAATGTCCTGTGTTTATTCCTGTCGTAAGTCTTTTGAGGAATATTTTTGTAAAGCTGAGCATTTTCTTTTTAAAGCCTAGTTAAGATTGTTTACTTTCATGTCAGCCACCTTGTTTAATACTGAAAGATAACTGTTAATCAGAAATCTGATATACTGTAGAAAATGATATTGTTTTTTCTTTCAATTATTATATGCAAATAATGAGTGAACCCTCTTATGTGGTTTAATGGTGTGTCAGACAAGGGTGTGTCACATGTTTCAATTTTTTAATGTTGTTTTTATGCCTTCAATAAAGTGGGGAATTTGAGGACTTTTATGTTTGCTGCACACTGCTTTTGTCAGGCTTTTTTATTTCAATTCAGCTATAAATTAATTAAAAAACCCTACGGTAACTTCAAATTAAACGGGTAGTATCTGGAAGAACACGCGCATTTGTTTCTGATAAAGACAGTATAGTTACATTTCTGTCTTTCTCTTCTTCTCTTTCGTCATCCACAATCTGCAGATGTGCTATCAGTTAAGCTACAAGAACAGCTTGAGAAATTGATTCACACAGAATTACCTGATGTTGTGTGTTATTACACAGCTCAAGTGTAAACAGCTCTAGCTTGTTAATAATAATAATAATAATAATAATAATAATAATAATAATAATAATAATAATAAACAATGTACTAGTAAATAAAGGTCAGCGAGAACAGGGTCTCATTTCCTTTAATATTTTGAATCTTATTTCTAGTTTGTAAAAGCTGCTTATTGTAAAGTAATTGGTGGGTCTTGCTGATTGTGCATGGTCAAAAAAATTGGTAGACATTTTCCAATTTAATTGAGGCATGTGTTAACAATAGATACAGTTGAACTATTTAGTCAGTCCTCTGTTGCACACCCAATTAGTAATACAAGTCAACTTCTATTCTTTTTAAACTGAAGGAGATCCATTTGTGCATTATTATTATTATTATTATTATTATTATTATTATTATTATTATTATTATTATTAAAATAGTACATCCTTCTAAAATAACACATTCCCTTTTATAATGCTAAGTAAAAATGTTACTTCTCCAGTTCTTTGTCATAGGGTGAATATATAGGGGCTGATGCTGATGTAAGGACAGGCATAGTGCAAATAATTGTGGCTGCAAAATCCAAATTGCCTGGCGGCCAGGGAATTATTTTGCACTATGCCTCTGTAAGCTTAAGAGCAATGCAAATGACTCAACACACACACACACAAATAATGAGCTGCAATCATGATAATGAGGGTCTCAGTGAGAGCCGCCTGTGCATCGGGCTACTTAGCGGACGCACTTACAGCCCAGAGAGGAGGTGAGTTAGGAGTAAAGAGGTGCTGTATGAGGTTTGTGGAGCATGAAAATCAAACCAAACAAAACAATATGTCAGAAGAAGGACAGCAATGTGCAGCATTAAATTGAGTTATTCGGAAAAGCCTGAGCCAACATTAGTTATGCTACGAAAGATAAAAAAGCCATATGGTCCTCTATAGTAGAGAAAGTCAACCAGGAGATGAAAATGTGAGATTCAGCTATTAGGTGTAGAATGACCAGTGGAGTGAGATGATAATGCCTTACTACTGCATCCCAAACAAAGTGACCCTAAGTTTGAATATGCAGGGTCTTCTCCGTTTTGCCTTTTTCAGTCGACGGTTTTCCTACCTGTCCTCAACAAGAGCCAAGTGTTGCTGCATCAAGACGTGTACCACAGCAGCCACCCTCAGCTCAATGACAGGTCTCTGAAGGTGTGTGCTTTTATACAGCTCAAAGTTTTTGGAGGGTCAGCAGTTGCCCAAGTGCAAGGCAAAATCCTTACATCTCATTATAACATTTGCACCGGCTAAGTGTTCCAGATCCCCGCCCAATTCCATGTTTTTTTCTTCATTTGAATACATTTCAGTATCATTTAAATGGATTTAAATTTTGAACCTGTTTTTTACATTATAGGATCTGCATCATGTTTGTCATTGTTTGGACTTTTCCTCTTGTTTGGCTGATGATTTATCATCCTTGTTTGGCACAAGATAGTAAGTGTATCCTACTTGTCTTTTGGGGCTTTGCATGCTTAGCATTTGAACATATTGGTTCACGATTGGATAAAATTTAGATATAATAAAATGCATATATATTTTAAAGTGTAATAAACAAAACATAATCAAAGCACTATTTGTTACACTACATACAAGAATGTAAGAGCTTTCAGTTCCAGAAATTTCTAATTTCAAGTGATATGTTTTTAGTGATTAAGTTACATTTTATTTTATTGCAGGCAACAGGTCTATTGATATAACAAATGTGAACTGTATTATTTATAACATATCTACGTTGAATTGTACGTGGGATACTAACAAAGAAGTACCAGATGATAGTCAATTTATTGTGCATTTCAAGTAAGTTTTTATCCATATAAGCATTTATTTATTTATATTATATTATATTTATATTTTGAAAGCAATTCTGGTTAATTTAGATTTGCTGATTTTCCTATAAAGATGATCTGGGAAGTATCTATCTTTTATTTTCTGTTGTGCTTCCTGAGATACAACAGAGATGTTACAGTTGAATAATTCATTCTATTGTTTTAGTGATTTTAATTCTCAACAGTAACTTTGGGGGAAAAAAATAAAATAAAAACAAAAAAAAAAAAAACATTATACCATCTGAAATATTAATTATACAAATTAAATCTCGGTTCCTACAGGCAGGCGCTTCATACAGGGCAAGGTAATCCCACACAGGCAGTGGGCGGGCACGGAACCCGGGACCTTTCACACTAAAGCATAGCGCCGAAACTGCTGTACAAAAGAGCCGACTCCTTTGTAAGAAGCGTATATCAGACTTTTGTCTTTGCATGTGATTACGTCACCTACCATGCCTGCTGCTGCCTTTCCCCGTGCAACCTACACTCTCCCCTGCCAGCCTCAAGTCCCCCCCGGACTTGTTCACCAGGCCACAGTCCGACGAGTGCGTGCCGGGGTACCTGCATCCCACTTCTGTAGCGATCTAAGTTGCCAGAGGCAGGCACATCACACAGGGTCGAGGCAGTCCAGGGGTGTCCGTCTTCCGCCCGCGCGCGGGTCCTGGAGCCTCTCGATTTAAAGCATAGCGCGATCGCGACACCAACTTGCACTCTGGTTCTCAGTGTTGTGAACAACACCTAGCTGTCGAGTAAACGGCGCAAACAGCACATTAGTCGTGTTTGTATCTTTCTCGCACAATAGAAAGACACTGCTCTTGCTCTAAAACAGTTTGTCATTTTTGTAGATCACTTAAAATAGGTTTTTATCCAAATATCAAAGTGATAAGTTTCTCTTGATACTCACTATAATATATATATATATATATATATCTATATAATATATATATATATAGATATATACAATACAACAATGTGTTTGTTTTCTTTTTTGTTTGTCTTAGACAGGACGAACGTGCAGCAGTGTGTTACCTTTACATCCAAAAAACCCAAAAGGAGGATCTTAAATGTAATTTTCAGCAACTAGAAATTGAATACAGCGAAATGAAGAAGATAAACATTTCTGTAAATGGATCAAGCAAGGACTATAAAATGAATACATATTCTGAATTATTCGATCCATTTTCGATTGGTAAGAATCACCTTTGTTGTACAGTAAAAGTACAGCACCCCCTCCTCAGTACTGGAAACACGTGTCTTGTGCAGCAGTTTTTTTCGTAGCCAGTTGCTAAGGACACTAGGTAGTTTCCAGGAAGCATAATTAATATTAATGTCTATGAATGTGTGTGGAAATACGGCCCATCATGATAATCGCAAGTAAGCATTCATACAGTACTTCATTTATTTATTTACATTTCTTTCTTTCCTTAGAGAAACTTAATCCACCAGTTAATGTTCGTTTGTCATTAAGTGTAAACAATATAACATTGACCTGGGAACAGCCACCTACAAAGTATAACTTTCCAAAACATTGTTTTATTTATGAAATAATGGATTCCAATGGAGCAAGTAGCCAGGTAATGTATGCATTTTTATTATGTCTTTTGCCAGGGGAGCTTATACAAGGCTTTTGAGACAGGTGAAAAGCATCACTGTGAATTGTCCACAGTTTGTAGTCAGTGCGAAGCTGTAAAATAAACCATTGCGGTATAACATTTTCAAATATCTGATCAAAAAATTCAAAGCTACAGCTGCACAAGTTATTTTTTCTCCTGATGTTCACATATAGAATTAGTTTTTATTATTCCTATTTCTGTAAGAGATTGGTTTTCAACATCAGCATCTTACTGCTGTGATGCAATTCTTTTTAATAATATGAAACTATTTGAATGATCTAAAAATGGCAAAAGTATAGGCTTTTTGCTTGCTTGTCATCTACAGTATATGAATTAATACTTTCTTTTCTTTAAATGATGTTCTTGTCTAGTAACCATTAATTTTGACAATTATCCTTTTCATTGGACATTATGTTACTTAAATATGTGACAAGACCACAAGTTGTCACTGTGCAATCAAGTGTAATGGATTTGACCTCAGTGACAGCATATGTGTACCACACTACCTGAAAGTAATGCATGCCAGGGCTTTCTTTAATTAGTAGTGTGCGATGAGATGCTGTGAGACCTACATAGAGAATATAAGTACAAATGTGCAAGCTTGTATAGTTACACTGTATTTACAGCAATAAACTATGTGTCAGTTAATCAAACCCACTTTCATGTTTTTTAGAAAATGTTTAAAGGAAATGAAAATATCTCAGTCACCTTTCAAAGAGCTGATACATCGACAACGGCTTTTCACGTGCGAGTCAGTGGGCGCTTACTCTGTAGAAACCCTGGAATCTGGAGTGACTGGAGTGTCGTATATTTAAGTAATTACTGGATTTTTTTTTTTACTGTAATATTAAATGCTGCTGATGAAAACTATAGCTAAGAGGGTTGACACAGTGGGTTAAATACAGAATGTACTGTCACTGTAATTGCCAACTGGAAGACCCTTTTTTCATTGAAACTGCAATTGTTTCACTAGAATATCTGTTTCATTACATCTCTAAAAACAGTCTTGTTTTTATCAGATGGTGCTTATAATCTTGTTTTTTATCAGATGTTCCATAGTATTATTTTCACTGGCTATGGCTGTTCTCATTTTCAGAGGAACAACATCCCATTCCACAGTACGTGGGTCCTGTGGTGGCATCAGTCGTTATAACCTTAATCTTGATGATTTCATTTTTCTTGTGCAAAAGGTAAATGATGTTCCATTAATGAATGTTTTTTTTTTGTTTTTTTTTTTATATGTAAGGACTATTAAGGTCATTTAGGCATACCCTGTTTATGTAATAAAATGAACAAACATGACCAGATTAAGACATTTTCACTGCAATATGATGTCTATCCCAACTGCCCATTGTGATACTGTAAAAATAAAGATTTCTTTTGATTCCTCATTTGCATTTTCAAGCATAACATTTTGAAAAGGGGAACTCCATATTGTTAACAGTCATCTCTGCACATTTGTTTTTTGTTTCCCTTTGTTAAGCTGAAGGGCTAGATGACATTTACGTGCAAATGGGAGACATTGATGTAACCACAGTTATAGTTAGAATGATTCAAATAAACATGCAGAGGAACAAACCCTGTCACTTCTCTTTAATTCTTGAATTTGTTTTATTATTCTATATATACACTGACTGCATTTTATTTTTTTTCAGGTTTCAAATAGAAGATATATTATTTCCTCCGATACCTGATCCAAAAAAAGCTTTCATAGGTTTATTTCAATCCCACAATAAAGATTTCAAGGTAAGAATACATATATCTTTGAGCTAATATATATATATATATATATATATATATATATATATATATATATATATATATATATATATATAATAGCTCTGGAAAAAATTAAGAGACCACTGCAAAATTATCAGTTTCTCTCGTTTTGCTATTTATAGGTATGTGTTTGGGTAAAATGAACATTTTTGTTGTATTCTATAAACTACTGACAACATTTCTCCCAAATTCCAAATAAAAATATTGTCATTTAGAGCATTTATTTGCAAAAAATGACAACTGGTCAAAATAACAAAAAAGATGCAGTGTTGTCAGACCTCGAATAATGCAAAGAAAATAAGTTCAGATTCATTTTTAAACAACACAATACTAATGTTTTAACTTAGGAAGAGTTCAGAAATCAATATTTGGTGGAATAACCCTGATTTTCAATCACAGCTTTCCTGCATCTTGGCATGCTCTCCACCAGTCTTTCACATTGATGTTGGGTGACTTTATGCCACTCCTGGCACAAAAATTCAAGCAGCTCGGCTTTGTTTGATGGCTTGTGACCATCCATCTTCCTCTTGATCACATTCCAGAGGTTTTCAATGGGGTTCAGGTCTGGAGATTGGGCTGGCCATGACAGGGTCTTGATCTGGTGGTCCTCCATCCACACCTTGATTGACCTGACTGTGTGGCATGGAGCATTGTCCTGCTGGAAGAACCAATCCTCAGAGTTGGGGAACATTGTCAGAGCAGAAGGAAGCAAGTTTTCTTCCAGGACAACCTTGTACTTGGCTTGGTTCATGCGTCCTTCACAAAGACAAATCTGCCCGATTCCAGCCTTGCTGAAGCACCCCCAGATCATCACCGATCCTCCACCACATTTCACAGTGGGTGCAAGACACTGTGGCTTGTAGGTGTTGGGCAAAGCTGAAAATTGGACTCATCAGAGAAGATGACCTTACTCCAGTCCTCTACGGTCCAATCCTTATGGTCTTTTGCAAACCTCAGCCTGGCTCTTCTTTGCTTCTCATTGATGAAGGGCTTTTTTCTAGCTTTGCACGACTTCAGTCCTGCCCCTAGGAGCCTGTTTCAAACCGTCCTCGCTGTGCACTTCACCCCAGCTGCCATTTGCCATTCTTTTTGTAGGTCACTTGATGTCATCCTACGGTTGCTGAGTGACATTCGAATGAGTTGGCGGTCATCCCTGTCAGTGGAGAGTCCTTTTCGCCCTCTGCCAGTCTGTAGCTTTGTTGTCCCCAATGTGTGCTGCTTGACCTTGTTCTTATGAACCGCCGTCTTTGAAATTTTAAGGATGGAAGCAACCCGACGCTCACTGTATCCCTCTGCCAGTAAAGCCAGAACTGAACCCTTCCTTTCCTCACTCAAAACTTTCCTTTTCAACTCTTTGGGCATGGTTAATAGTTATTTTTTGATTCCAATTACTTTTGAGGTACTACTAGCACTGTTTTGCCATCCAGCTGGTCCTATTGCAAGAGGATAGTGACCACAGGAGTGGTTTTTATACTCTTCCTCATTAAATAAGATTTGGTTCAGGTGATCCCCTAATCATTACCTCATTCAGTAGAATGAGGTGTGCCTGTGTTGGAATTCAACAGACACTGGAATGGAATGGCTGCCATATATGTAGAGATGCTGATTTAAGAAAAATTTGCAGTGGTCTCTTAATTTTTTCAAACATATATATATTTTTTCATACAATACATATCTATCTATCTATCTATCTATCTATCTATCTATCTATCTATATATATATATATATATATATATATATATATATATATATATATATATATATATATATATATATATATATATATAATAGTACTTGTCACCCAATGAAAAACCACAAAGTATTTTGCCAGTAGAAGAAAATTGCTGAGTTAGTGAACACACAGCTGACTTTCCACAGACCCTGATTATCTCTAATTCTTAGGTTAAGTAGTCCTGGTGTGAACCTTAGCTTTTGAAACTAGTTGATAGAATTTGAAAAGACCCACTTGTATTCTGATACTCTGATACTCCCTTTCATATTTTTGCATACAGAACAGCACCAATTCCTATAGTAATTATCTAAACTGTAGTGGCATTTAGATTGTCAGCTGTTCAGTAAAGACCAGCACATTGTGATTTACACTTCAGATGATGTAAGAAGTAAATCCACTTATACTTTCAAGTTGCTAAAAGTTTACTGTAGATTTAAAAACAAAGAAAAATGCATGTCATTATTTTTAACAGGAATGGATAGGTGGTGATGCTTTCACAGAGACTGCAGAACCAGAAGAAACTGTTACAATGAAAGTGGAGTAAGAAAAAACCCTAATATATAGGCAGCAGCAATTACTCTATAATACAGCACCCTACATGCATCCTGTTTGAGATCAGGATTAAAGATAATTACATCATAAGCATAAAGTTGATGTACATAGTATATATTTTAATAAGTGTGATGGTAATTTTTTGTATGGATGTATACTGATACTAGATATATATATATATATATATCTATATAATATATATATATATAATAATATATATATATAATATATATATATCATATAATGTTAATATATTCATTAATGTTATTTTCATTAAATATGATTTCTCGGGGTTATAATCAGTGCACTATCAGTGACCACACACCATTGAAGAATTGCAGTAATATTTCTCTCTCTCTCTGGTTATATTATGTAACCCCTCATTTGAAAGATGCTGTAGAATGCCTTGCTATTTGTGTCATGCTTGCTGGTCTGACCTTGCATCTCAGGGGAGGAATGTACTGAGCTCAACAATGGAAGATTGTCTGCAACAACAGGAGAAAGAGGGACAGCACTCATAAACCACGGGAGTGAACTCTTACATGTATTTATATTGTAGAAACAATACCATTTATATTGCTAAAAGTACAACTTGTTTTTTGGTATACAATACAACCCTGAGCCTGCCTTTCTTGCTCCCAAGCTCAACCAGCCCAAGGGATTTCAAATAGGTGCATGCTGCCATCTAATGGATAAATATTGCTCTGGTTGTGGTTTCTTTTGAATTGGGAAATCACCAGAGTGCAGAATGCAGTCTGCAGGCCGCACCCTACTGTGCTGTGCAATGTTGCATGTAAGTTGACAACATAATTAGGAGTGAGTTTTTACAAGATAACCAATAGTTTTATTTTTATTCTTTATTTTTTATTATGATTGTGCTGCTTTACGACAAGGCAAAATAAAACGAATTATCCATGCCACTCCCAAGTCTAGATTTAACTGTGGCTACAGTCTAATATTAAATCTTGCGAGTGGATCTGATTGAAACAAAACAAAAAACAAACAAAAACAGTAAATGATGAGATATCATTTTTGTTTATAAAGCAGAATACAAAAGATACATTATACATTTTCACAAACCCAAACTTTTTTATATAACAGTTATGGTACCCTACATCTCCTCCCTTTGGGTGCTACACACTATCTGCCCCACTGGATCTCTAGATACTGTACCAGTCTCACATTTAATCATACAACATCAAAGGAAGAGAAAACGAGACAGCATTGAAATGATCTAAAACAGCATTTACAGCTGGAGACCCAGCAATGTATCCCAGGTAATGCACCCATACTCTTCCCTGTGTCTTTCTCAGGATCTGGACCAACCAATTTTTCTGCGCTGTACCACATTTCATTGTTGAAGGCCATGCCATAACCATGTTTTACTTAGCTATATAGTTCTATATGTTAAGGTGATTTGATTTGCATCTGGTAAAGTAGTCCAAGATCAGTGCCAATGTGTTTTCGTTCAGGACCTGCTCTTCAAGTCTAGCTGCCTGCCACAGACATTCTGTATGTACAGTAATGTAGGCTAGATAAGGACCAGTACCATCTAGTGCACAGAAGAGTACTGCCAAAATGGCAGAACACTACCTCTATAAAGACACTGGCTGATTTACCCTAAATTACATATATCCATGGCAACTAAAACTGAACAGCAGCTGAACTAGGCCGAAGGAACCTTAACACAGACTTAGAAAAAGAAAAAAAGAAAGATAAATGGTATTTCAGTAACTTTTTGTATTATTACATATAATATAATAATCATATAATATAATAACATAATAATATAATTATTATTATTAAAATAAAAGGTCCTTGTATTTTAAATGGTAGGAAACTACCATCCTTTGAATGTAGGTTTATATTATTATTAATAATAATTATATATTATTTATTATATTATTATTATTAATAATAATAATAATAATAATAATAATAATAATAATAATAATAATACACCTACATTCAAAGGATGGTAGTGGATTTTTTGTTCCTGGAAAATGTTTTAATATTTGCACTTGTACTGGCATAATTTGTTCACACACTGTACTGGAGGGAATGTTTTATACATCATTTTAAACAGTTTTATGTTTTTAAAAGGGTACCAGAACTCAACAATCCTGTATCTACATATTTAAAGAATAAGGGTTACCTCTTGTTACACATGGCAGCTAGTATTAATACACAACCATAACCTGTACATTTACATGAGAAATGCAAACAACCTGCTCAGTTCATTAGCACACTTAAAGTAATCTATAAAAAGCTAAATACGTCATACAAAATATGCATATAAGAACCATTTATGAAAGCTCCTTTGGTAACAACATATTTAAGATGTTTCAGTGCATTTCAGGTTCTGCAAGGAAACATTAGACAAGCCAATTTGTTTTCTGTACGCCCGTTTCTAAAGCCTAAACATAGGGTCTATTGATAACAGCAGTGTTAGTTGCTACTAGAATTTTCTTCAGTACTCGTTTGAAGTGTTTATAGTGCTGCCTCCACAACAAATACAAAGTCCACAATATAATATGTGTCATAAGGTCGACCTGGCTGTGAAGGAGAGCACTATTGTGCTAAGGGCTGATAGCGTGGAGACCTTTGATGCTGAACCCACTGCATCCGGACCTGCAAATGAATCAAAAGAATAGTGCAAAAATAGTGAATTATTATTATTTTGAAACTTTATAATTAACATCCTACTATATGTGTTATATAACAACTTGTGTTTTTATACTATGGTGTCTACTGTGACCTATCTCTGTTGCATTATTGTCTGTGCTTTTTATTTCCTGTGTGAGAAATGAGTAAAGGGAGCATCACACAAGAGTCTGCAAACCTCTGCCGAACTCTTGAAGAATAAACTATAATTTAGCAAGACACCTTTAGGCATTTTGTGGTATCTATGAAATGGTGACTCAAGGCAGGCATTGCATTAATTAAAAATAAAAATAAAACAGATTACCTTTTTTGTGGTATTTAAAGCAAAATGATAATAATTGGCCCTGATTTTTACATTAAGGATCACCCTTAAGTAAGCAGTATAGCCATAGTTTAAGGACAGTATCACAGGTAAAGCCATACCTAATATTCTTGGAATGGTGATCAGTTTACTGCTGCTTCCTTCACCTCCATCACTTAAAGGCTGTATCTGTACAATATATTCTTCATCACTGGGAAGAGAGAGCTCCACTGATGTTGTATTGGTTTCTATTACATTTCTACGGCTTTGTCTGTTTCGTTTGTATAATACCTAAACAAAGAAAATTAAAGCAAATATATTTATCCTTTCTTATGGTGGAAAATGTTAAACAGTGTTATGTCTGTTTAGCTAGAACATAGTATATATTTTAAGTACAGTATGCAAAAGTCTTCTGTAATGTAAAATAATTACATCTTAAGCAATCCTTATAAAGCAATCCATAGACAGACTACAGTACATTGACAGATTCAAGGATAACAAATAATGCTTGAAATTAACAATGGGTTTCGTACTTTTTTTTTGGTCCGGTACATTATTAGCTTTTCTCCATACAAAAATACCTGACCACTATGAGTTAAAACAAATCATGTAGGATTACCGTGTGTGATTCAAAGGAATTATACATTGAATTACAAATGCTGTGAGTCAAAGTATTGTCAATACTGCTTTTGTTTCCTTTGTTTAACACATTTTCTCACATATAGCATAACTTTGCATATAAATGATAAAAAATCCTAGTGGCCGAGGAATCTATTATACCATATTTAATATTCGTTTTGAAACATACTTTTTAATGGTTCCTACATGGCCTTTCATTGTTACTGTTTAAGAAGGCTTCTTCTTTGTCCCTGCAGTTAAAAGAGTGGTCCTCAAAACTGTGCCAGTGGACAATGAAAAAGGGTAAGATGGGGATGTAAATTTAGTGCCCAAATTAAAATATTAATGTTTTAAATGAGAACAATTTCACAAGTGGGTCTACATTCAAAACACATTCCAATAATATAAATGTGACAATGGACTAGTACATTGTTGCATATACCTTATGGTAGTTCCATTAAAGGTAAAACAACTTCCATAGATATTACTTTATTTTTGACCATTACACGCACAATTCCCATTTTAAAGACCAGAGATGAGCCAGCAACAAGTATACACTGTAATACTGATGTATGGTAGGAGAAATAAATCAATTACTCTGTGCTGTCAATAATGTATATATCTGTAACAAAAATACACAGCAATGAAATAACTGTGCTGCACTACAGTAGTGGGCATTCTTGGCATATATACTTTTTTTTAGCTTTGGTAAACAGTTCCCTACTTTATATCCTGTCACTTCTGATTCGTTTTCCAGTGCTTTTACTTGATCCCAGTGCAGGATGATCTTTGAGTGTGAGGAATTCCACAGAATATTTAAAGGTGGTTGACTCGGTGCTAGAATCAAACACGAAACAAACAGTTACCTTATTAACAAGATTTTTGCATTCTTTACTGTACAAATGAAGTGCAGAGCTTTTGGTTAAAAGATTTAAAAGATTTAAAAGCAGAAACACACATCATATTTGTGTCCACTAGAATTGGAAATTCAAAGCACTCACCACGGTGTTGCAATATGACGTTGTTATTTGTCTGTGTATTTTCTTAAGGTGGTATTAGGATGTGGTTAAAACAATAGTTTTCTTATATATATATATATATATATATATATATATATATATATATATATATATATATATATATATATTGTATTTTATTTGTGTATTTTTGACAAAGAAATACAAAAAAATTATAAATGGGGTCAAAACCAAAGCTACTCTAAAGTAAGAGTTTACTTCAAATGACTCACTTTTCAAAAGCAAAATGTAAGATTGGAAAATCAAAGGAAGACCTGAGAGCTTTTCTATGAAATGGATTTCTTGTTTAAGTAATTGTTATAACTGTAGTTATTTTAACTTTTAACCAGCAGTCTTTTGCTGTGCAGCAGGTGATAGACACTGCCAGGGACGACGAATCAGGTAACGGCTTGCAGTCTCGTTCACACAATATTGTCCAATGTGTAATAACACATACTGCTGCTGTACTTTTACAGGGCTTTACACTATCAGTTTTCATTACTTTTGAATAAAAAAGCAATCAGAGCTGGTTGCTGTTAAAATGTTAAAGACCTACGTGGTTTTTTGGTGGTGACATTCACCGTGTCACTGCCCGGCCCCACCCCGGCACTATTGTATGCTCTCACTGTGATGTAATAGAGAGTGCTTCCCTTTACTCCGCGAATGACCGCTGAAGACGTTTTATTTCCTAGTTTCCTCACACTCCTTGCAGCGTCCTCTCTGCCTTCCTGATCCCAGTACCGCAGCTAGAGAAGAATAAAAACAAACATATTTCCGAATAAATGGTGCAATTAGTTTGTATTGTTGTCACACATGTCAAGGTGCCTGGGTCGTATTTTACAGCCTACCTGAATTCGTATACTATTTTCATAAGAAGTCAATCACCATCAGAATACATAACATATAGATGCAGAAGAAAAAGTGCAATGCACAAAACAATATAATGGTTTTAAAACTGAAAGCACGGTGGAAGCTCCCACACTGTCCAACAGATATTATAAAATATAATCTCATTAAGTTAAACATGTGTTGGTCTGTGTTTCATATGACAAAATGAGGGATCAGTCTCAAACAATCTAACACAATCTGCACAAATGCAGTATTAAATAAGTCACAATGAATTGTTTAGCTCTAGGGTTGTTACACCTGTGGCATAAAAAAAAAAAAAAAAAACTGTTACATGCAGGGTTTGTTAAACATGTAAACTCTCTGTATTCATCCAGTAGGTAACATTGGTAATGTTACTGTTATAGACAGACAGTTCATGTTGTGTGTTTACTGCAGTAAATTGCATCTTGATTTATCTAACTTGTGCTCAATTTACATATTGGCATTACAATGTTGCTGTAGTGCTCTAGATGGATGTGGAAACAAACAGGGATATTTTAGTATCCTGGGATGGCATATTGAAATCCTGAGACAACTTCCCTAAATCTGGGATGATCCATGGAAAGCAAGGACAGGTGGCAACCCTGTTCAGCATTCAGTAAATAGTTCCATAAACAGAGCCTGCATCTCTCTCGCACACAAACAACAACAACAACATCAACAACAACTGAGTACTTACCTCATAACCTAGAACCCTCCTTTTACTTGTGTTCCAAGGAAGTGGTTTCCACGACACTTCCATTTCAGAAGCAGACAGGCTCTTAGCTTTGATTTTATTTGGTGCTCTACTGGGTTCTAGGGTACCGGTGAGAGAGAGAGAGAGAGAGAGAGAGAGAGAGAAAAAAAACACAACTTAAATATATTTACATGGCAATGTTCTCATCTGGTTCTCTCAATCATATACAGTATTGAAAACAAACAAACAAACAAAAAACTGCTCAGTGTTGTGAATTCACACATTGATGCCAGAGTATCACATTCTTTCACGTTTCTAAGTTTTGACGGTGTCAGTGACACTATGTCACGGTTGTGAACATGACAATGATATGCTCTTGGTGTATAATTATGGAAAACACCTTGGGTTTTGATCTAATCATATAACACCAGAATGGCGTAATTGACAAGGTGAAAATAAATGATAAAAAAAAAAAAACAACACTACAAAATGATCCCAATAAGATGATATGATAATATTAGGGGACCTGAGTGACGTCTAAGAGAAAGTAACATTCATTCTCACCTTGAGGACTTTAAAAGTGCCTTGATGAATTTCATGAATTTTAACCTCTTCGGCAATTCCTCACCAAGTATTTTAGAGAATAGTCACGGTATGGATTAGTGATATGTGCTGTAATAACGTTATCCATTTTAAAAGTAAAAGAGATGCAACAGTACATATCTATTTACCTTCTTCGGCAGAATATATTGTGACTAAGGGGCCGAAAGGACCTTCCCCTTTATTGTTGTACACGCCCACTTTCACTTCATAAGGGGAAAACGGTGGTATGCTTTCATTTTTGAAGACGTATCTGGAGGCATCAGCAGAGGTCACTGCAGCTTGCATCCAGCTTGTAGCGCCGAGAGGTCGGAAGGCAACGACGTAACCAAACCCTCCTCCGTTCTGTAGTTCTTCAGGTACAGGCTGCACAAAACACAAAGGCCATCAATAATGCATTGCCTACAGCATGACATTTCAAAGCACCCATCACGGAAAATCATTTAATTCTTCAAATATTTATGAAGTGTAACTCACTAAGCCAAATAATTTTTTAGTTTTCTTTGCCAATAGCTTTCGAAAATATGGTTTAAACTTTCACATTAAAAAACATAACGGAACTTCAAGTATCTAAAATTATAGTTAATTCTTAATAAAGAACAGCAAGATTCCCATACACGTCAGAAAAACAGCTTTTACATACACACACACACATATACAGTGCATATAGTATTTCAGGTGGTATCTTGTATCTAAGTAAAATATCACTTGAATAAACATTGGACACCTATTTTGCTTCTTGTGCTATAACCTGGCAGGTTTCAATAAAAAAAAAAAGTTTATCCCTGGAGAGGAAAAGTTTGTGAATGTAAAGAAACAGACAAACAACAAGGTCTGCTTTCTGAGTAAAATGCTGCCTAACAGTGATATAATTGTAGTAAGTCGTCACTTTAAAAATAATTTTAAATATTGGTTGTTAAAGCTAATTACAATGCATGGCCACACTAGAAAGGAAGCAATACATCATACCCTACCACAAGGCTATAGCACACAAGTGCTTATATCAGCAAGTAACGGTGTGCCAGTGTGACCTAGAGTACTAACAAACATAGCATACCTGCTTATGGTAGAAAAGGTCTTTGATTTGATTGGACTTGACTGCCCCAACTGGGGCAAAATGTTATGTGGTTTAAAAACAACTTCAAACAGATATTTGCTGATCAGAGACTTAACTAATTCACTTGTGCAATAAATGGTTAAAAGAGTATTGTTTGTAGATCAAGGTTCTAGTTTGTATGTAGAGCTTAACAAACAATTGCATTGAGTTTATTTTAATTGAAGCCTCCAAGTAAATGATCACATGTTACTTATTTAAAGAGTCATAAGCACAGCTTTAAATTAAAACTCAATTACATTCTTAAGAGAATGTGCTTTCAACAGGAATACAATGAATGTAGCTTCTAGAAAAAAAAACGAGCAAGAGCCATCTTTGCAAAGTTCGCTTGTAACTTTGGAAGAGCTGTTCAGCCTAATTGGATTATTAAACTTCAAAGGCGTTTTACTGTTCCCTTGGTGATAACACTATTTATTACTTTTCTTTGAAAAAAAAGAAAGAAATTCCTTCTATTAACTGTGGCCTGTGGTATCAGTCCTACAAAGGACAGCACCTACTGGGAATGATTCAAAGCCTTGGGTCACAGTAGCTTGCTTACCTCCCAAGTGATCACTAATTCAGATTGGCTGCCTCCTCCACCACTAACATTAGCTGGGGTGACCTTCGGAACTAGAGGTAAAGAAGATTATTTTTACTCGGCTGAACAGATTGTAGCAATATTATATTTTTAGACGCGCTTTAAAGGAAGTGCATACTCAAGATGAATTAATGTTAAGGTTAGAGTTTAACATCAAGAAGTACAGAATGTGCTTTATACAAACTGACGAAAGAGGAGTTGAAATACTGTATGAAAAATGCAGTCTGGGTGTGAACTGTGTATCGTGTGCAGGACAGCCCAGATCTCAACCATCAAGGAGCCAGGCTAGTTTGGACAAGTAGCAACAGATCTGATGCACTGCCTTCATGTGTACTATCGCATTTTCACAGCAGGGGTCAGTTTTGTACCATCTCTCCTTGCACACACAACAATATTATGGTGCCCATGTTAACATTTTTACTGTCAGTCTAGCGCCTTCGCCAATAACAAAGACCAGTTCCGCTGTGCAACCCAACGATTACTAAATTAAAAAAATGTACAGATGCTGAAAGCAGAGCAAACTTTGACCAAACTATGAATATCTTACACAGGGCTACAAAAACGTAGAATTAATAGACAAGGAAATAAACAAATAGTCAGTTACATCCACTATTATACAGTGTATCACTTTTGTATTTTTCAATTACTTACAGGCTTCTTTAGTTCTTGATTTCTTTGATGGTACACTGGCTTCTCCAGTTCCAATGGCATTGTTGGCTACCACACGGAATTCATACTCCACCCACGGGTTGAGATTCTCCACTTTAGCCGTGAACTTTTTCCCATCAATGACTTCAGGAACTAATAAAAACAACACATGCATGTAAACCACAAAAAACAAACAGGCTCTTTCCAATGCGTATAATTTAAGGTGTCTTACAAACCTTTAACATTGGCTTCTCAAACTGTTTCATTATGATCTAATGCTGGTATTTGTTTAAAAAAATAAATAAATAAATGTCATAGATCAAAGTGTACTCATATGGCTTGCAGAGCGATAGACAGCTAAGGGCGAATATGATGGTGTCCCGTTGTTTTATACTCTAATCTAAGGATTGTTTCCAGCCATGCTAAATGTAGTGCATACCTGTTGTGACAGCCTGCCAGCCCACAGAGTATGGTGTTCTTGCCTGGATAGTGTAAGTGGTTATTGGACTATGATTTTCCAGACCTGGCTTCCAGGAAAGCAGAGCCATTGTATCAGTGATTTCTTCTACTTCTATGCCCTCCGGTGGTCCTGGGGGTCCTAAAATTATAGAGCAGTGTAGCTAATAATAGTCATAACCATGCAGCAGAGCACATTCATTATAAATTCATGCCCACAGTCCATGTATATAGTTAAAAATATGTCTGAACATATTATTAATTGTAGTTGTTTTATTTAGATTTTAGGCGAGAGGTCATATTTGGCCAGATTTAGAGACATTTCTTATCCTTGAAAAGAAAAATAGTGGCAAAACAATAAACAAGAACTTCTGCTTTGAAAGAGCAAAAGACATTGGTACCACTGGTATGCACTGTAATATAGTTCCTCTTTAAGAACAGTACCCTATTGAAATACATTGTGAAATCATAAATTGTGTAAACATTATAGTTGTTTTTCTTACAAACATCTGTGAACATGAGGAACTTAAATGTGTGTGTGTGTGTGTGTGTGTGTGTGTGTGTGTGTGTGTGTGTGTGTGTGTGTGTGTGTGTGTGTGTGTTTTAACAGCTTTTTAATAATCAAACAATATTTACCAATAAAGTATTCCTGAGGCAATTTTTTTTATCATAAACAGATTTAATACAATTTTGGCTACAACAATACTAGTCTAGCATGGGAGGTTTAATCTATGGGAAAAGGACAAATATTTATGCATATTGCTAATTAAAAAAAAAAAAAAAAAGACTTTACATGTGTTAAATTTAAGGGTGTGCACAGACCTGAAGCTTGAATCCCAACACTGGGAGCTTTTGGCTTGAACCTGAAGATAGCTGTTTCTGTCTACCAAAAGGCAGATTGGGAAGAACAAGCTTTTCCCATGATTCTTCTCCAGGAGTATTGTTGGTATGTGCTATGTGCCACTAAGATGCAGGGGGATGCCAAACCAATCACAAATCATACACCATACTTGAATCAACTTAAATTCCAGAACCTGGACACTGCACAGCTCTACAACAGGTTATTGAGTATTTTTTAAAGTAAATACCTCTTACAACTAGGTCTGCCCCTGCAGATACTGTGTCCACGCTGGTCTGTACCATACACACATACTTCCCAGCATGTTTCACTTGTATGTTTCGGATCATCATATCACCTGCAGAATGCTGCTGTATAAAAAAAAAAAAAAAAAAAAAAGATAAATATATGTTCCTTATATTTAAATTAAGTATTAACAAATCTCAAATGTTTATTCTTGGTGGTTATCAAAGAAGCGAAAGTCAAAATAGCTCTGAAATTATCTGAAAGTCACTGCTGATCATGTCTGGTCTGGAAGAATAAAGTCAGACTTGGTGGCCAACATAATGAAACAGAACAGCAATTTTACATTTGTAATAGTTGCAATGGGGAAAGAAAAAAAAAAATCTGATGAAATACGATGATACTCCCATTTAGGTGCTGTTTGGGGAGTTTCAAGCTATCAACAGTTGGCAGTAACAAAACAGTCTAATGTTCAGGGCGATTGCTGTTAGTCTGTATGTTTAAATGATCCAAAGACATAACTGTGAACAAACCAGCTTTGTGAAACGGATACAAATGGTGGCTATGTAAAAAAAAATAGTTCAGTGAGGGAATATTTAACCACAAAGGGATGAGTTGTTTAATTAATTAAAAACAGAAATCTCTAATTGGCTAGCAACAGGTTTGTGACATGAAGTCATCAATCTAATTATATTATTCAGCCACATAAAATAAAGATTATATGATAAGGTTTTGTAAGTGCTTTAAGCCTTGAAGCACTCCATTTGGTAAAGTTTTCAATTCTATAATTACAAGTCCCGTGTTTGAAATAATAAACATGATTCTGATACAGCAGCTGAATTCAAGAACTGAAGATTTGACAGTAAAATCACAATTGATAAAATATAATATTGACAGCTCTTGTTATAATGTATAATGTATAATTCAAACCCTCTAGGGAAGTGTCTGATATAAGGGTTTTTCCTCAGACTAACACTGTTCATTATTCACGCTTGCAGTCTTTTGATATGGGTCGAGAAGTGTGGGTTAAGAACTCTGATAAGTAATTGTATATATCCAAACATTCCTGGAGACTTCAAAGCCTTCTACTTCTTTCTTTGGCACAACTTACCCCACCAACTTTTTCAAAGTAATCTCCATCTCTTTTAAAATCAATGAGCTGTCCGTTATAAGTCCAGATAAACGTGATGGCTAAGGAGTGGTCATGTGACACCTGGCATGGAAGCACTATACTTTCCCCGACAGTCACATCCATGTTAGAAGGTGGGAATGTAATAACTGTTGGATCTGCAAAGAAACACAGACGTACATGTTAATATGCAGAGCATTATTTAAATGGACCACTCTTCTGTGTGTGCATTGAAGGTTTAATAAATTCATAAATTGCTCCTGTGGCTGTGCAAAGTTGATGATCTTGGCAGCGGGTCCCACCGGGTGGGTTTCATTGACCTGGTGCTCTCAGAGGTTGGGGAGGCAAAATCAATAGGATTGTTTCACCCCACTTTGCTACACTGGCCAGTTGCCCAGAGAGATGACACCTGCAGGGCTGGCCTTTGTCCTCCAGGGCCCACTAGCTTGCCAACATCTGCTGTTGAGTGATGGGAGCGGAGGACACCAACTGACATTCAGTTCAATTATGACTTTGAGTGGAGTTGCTGTGGTGACAGAACGCTCTAAATTGGGGAGTAAAAACAGGGGTCAAATAACTTAGCACTCTAAATGCATTTGGGATTGGCAGGGTGTAGCTAGATGATGCACTATTGATATTCACAGTACTGAGCGATGTCTCATACTTATGATAATACATTGAGTTTTACCTGGGTCACCACTTTAAAGGGGGTGGGGCATTTCAAATAGTTTAACCTGAAACAATACATGAAACCATAAATTAAACACATTCATTTCAAATAAACATACATTTCAGATAAAGTTCTTTCTTACCCATAAAAAAACAAATGCACCATTATGGTTATAGCTCATGTTATATATTTTTTCTACCAATATAAATTAAGAAAATGTAAAAGTTTCTCCATTGGCTTTAAGTTTGACTTTGTGAGATGTATCAGTCTGGCTCTGGGGCTGTGTATGTATTTGTATTCTCGAAATTAACCATTTTGGCAGTAGGTGCCACTGTTAACATTATGATATGAGACAAATACATCTTTTACTAGAACTACATTTAGAACCCTATATAAACATATATCAGACATACAGAAATTCCTTAACCCTTATAAAAAGTCTTGTTTCAGTTTTAAACAAATATATTTAAGGGATAAAATTGGAAACATTGCCCTGTTCCCTTTTCCTCCATCAGACCAGAGAGTTGTGCCCGTGACAGCAGTTGACATTATCTGCAATACTGTAATACTGACAGCATTGAAGGAACTAAAGTTATTGACAATCTACTACCATGTACTTTCAATCAATCTGTTTTTGTGCCATTGGATAATCAGCTTTTTAATATAATTTTATCATACGTTTTGGAATGAGTACTGTATTTAATTGTCAAGAAAGAAAAAAAAAGATCATGCTCTCAACCTTATGAGATAAACTCAAATATATTAACAGAATAGGCTCGTTATTTTAAACCTGTAGGATGTTCTTGTACCCTTTGGTGGTGCTGTTGAACAAGTCTATGTTTACAGCAGTCAATGTCTACAGCTACTTATAATAGGGGTATTCCATAAGCACCAAGGTATTAACTACCTTAAAAATGACAACCTTTACCTCAAATGGTAGCCTTTTTTTAAACTGCAAAATTCCAAATAGCTCATCTACAGTATTTCTACTTATTTTTAATAAGGTTACAGTGTTAAGAAAAGACATCTGGGTGTGTTTTGTTCCACCCTCCACTGACGAGACAAAGCTGACAACATTAAGATTACAAGGAGGAACTGATGGCATGTATTTACTCCTGTTAGGTAAAAATGAATGCAAGCAACAGGTGTGAGGGGAGGGTCACTATTGAATGGGTCGTGTTGAATAGAATTTAGCGGGCACCAAGAGCAAAATGGTTCACAACCCCCACAGAGACTTGAGTCCCAACCTCCTGGACTCATTTGTTTCTGTCTGTGTACATCGGTCACTGTTTTTCATATTGGAGAGTGGTTATTGTATTGCAAAGATAAAGAAGAACTGAACAATGTCAAATTGCAATTCTGAATTTCAAAAGATAGCCTCTGAGCACCTCTGGTAGGGGTGGGATGAGGTAGGCAGATCTGTTGTAGAACCAAGAAAGATGTTTGACTTATTTCTCACCTTTCTGACCTTTCCTCGTGTATATTGTTGGAGAAAAGTAATGTCTGCCAACTTGTTGGTGCCAGCAATAGACTTTGCTGATGTTTGTGTTTTATTGCCGACAGTGCTAGAAAACTACACGTTACTGATTATGATAACCAGTTGAGACAGAAATCAAATGCAGTCTACAATTGACCCAGTGCAAATAATTCTTATCATCACACTCCATCATCATTTGAGTCTCACGATAGATAATCCTAGTGAGTGCACAATGCTACCAGCTCAATTGACTGATATCCATCTTGTCAATATCTTCTCATCTACTGTCATTATAAAGAAAATGAAACAAATGATGACCCGTACTCAGTTGGTCAATCAGATACATGAAAGAGATCTTTTTAGCTCTCAGATAAGGTTCCAGTGACTCCACTGTCGGTACAGATTCCATGTAGCACAAATCATCACTTAAAGTTTGTAACTTGCATCAGATATATTTAGGACTATGCAAGAAATATATTAAATATGTTTTCAGATATTTAAACTTTTACCTAATTTATAGGAAATACACTTTTGATAAGTGTAACAGGGGCCTGGCATTTGTATCAGTCAATTTCCTTTAATGAGAGATTGACAAAAGGCAAAAGGACTTTTTTCTTCTACTTGAAGAAAACAAATTGTTTCCCTGCAAAAATAAATAAACAAATTATTGTATAGGTTTCAAATATTTAATCAATTCATGTGTAACTATTTTTGTCCTTGAGCAATTTAACAAGTTTATTATGCCTGTTATCCAGAGGCTGGTTCAGGTCAAATAATAATTGAGAGGACCCAGTTGTGTACTTGGGGATCAATACATGACCAAACCAAAAACTGCAGTATGTCTCCAAACTACAACACAAAGCCAGGCGCAGAGATGAATTTACACTTTTATTTAAAAAAGGCCAGTCTCTTCAGGTCAGATGCAATAAAAGAGTACTTCAATTGGAAAATAAATAGATGGCTTCAATCACCAGGGAATGAAGAAGAAATGCCCCCATTGGCAAATCCCATCGACTGTTTGGAAGACTGAGATGCTTTTCACTAGTTGCACCCCACAAACTTCAAACCCGCTCAACAACCAAAAGGCGAGAGACTTATCTTAGCACCTTTTTCACTATTAACAACACCACTGACACAGAGATACTGTAATGACTGTCATCAGCGAACATGTCATCGATGAACTATGTTCCTTCTGGCACACAGATAGACAGTGGGGGAAGGGTTCCAGGAAAGAAATCAGTGAGGTGAGTAGGGAGTCAAAACCTGATAGGGTAACATTTTATTAGCCACAGACTGGACGCTACATATGGTTACCACCTGTTGGGCATTTATCCCATTTAAGATCACAACCAGAATCTCAATAAAGGTTGAGCAAATTATTGGCAATATCAGACAACATTAAGAGTTTTAAAATCTAAAATCCCCTGAAATCAACAGCCTTCTAAATCATGTTTTTATCCCAAAGCCCTGAAGCTGGCACCCCCCATTTCTTCATATAATCAAGTCCTCTACCATGCATGTTAGATAAAGATAGCCCCATCTTTATATGCCTTGTGGAAACAAACACGTAATTTTTTTTTTTTTTTTTACAAAAGATTGTTAGCCTAATCTGGAACCCTCATACTTTTGTGTCAGGCTTAAAGGCACAACTCCCTTCAAATTATTACATTTAGTCAGTGCTCAAAGTTATCAATATATTGTACTGTACTTGACAATTGTGAATACGTGAGCCAATAAGGAGAAATCATAGGGTAAGGTTATTGTTTTCCATATTTAGTTTGGTACAAAGCATCAATCACTGAGTCACAGCTACTTTTAATGTACTACTTTACAGAAAGTAAAGAACCCCCACCAGACATAAGAACATAAGAAAGTTTACAAACGAGAGGAAGCCATTCGGCCCATCTTGCTCGTTTGGTTGTTAGTAGCTTATTGATCCCAGAATCTCAACAAGCAGCTTCTTGAAGGATCCCAGGGTGTCAGCTTCAACAACATTACCGGGGAGTTGATTCCAGACCCTCACAATTCTCTGTGTAAAAAAGTGCCTCCTATTTTCTGTTCTGAATGACCCTTTGTCTAATCTCCATTTGTGACCCCTGGTCCTTGTTTCTTTTTACAGGTCAAAAAAGTCCCTTGGGTCGACACTGTCAATACCTTTTAGTATTTTGAATGCTTGAATTAGGTCGCCGCGTAGTCTTCTTTGTTCAAGACTGAACAGATTCAATTCTTTTAGCCTGTCTGCATATGACATGCCTTTTAAGCCTGGAATAATTCTGGTCGCTCTTCTTTGCACTCTTTCTAGAGCAGCAATATCTTTTTTATAGCGAGGTGACCAGAACTGAACACAATATTCAAGATGAGGTCTTACTAGTGCATTGTACAGTTTTAACATTACTTCCCTTGATTTAAATTCAACACTTTTCACAATGTATCCGAGCATCTGGTTAGCCTTTTTTATAGCTTCAGTAGATGAAGACATTTCTGAGTCAACAAAAACTCCTAGGTCTTTTTCATAGATTCCTTCTCCAATTTCAGTATCTCCCATATGATATTTATAATGTACATTTTTATTTCCTGCGTGCAGTACCTTACACTTTTCTCTATTAAATGTAATTTGCCATGTGTCTGCCCAGTTCTGAATCTTGTCTAGATCATTTTGAATGACCTTTGCTGCTGCAACAGTGTTTGCCACTCCTCCTATTTTTGTGTTGTCTGCAAATTTAACACGTTTGCTTACTATACCAGAATCTAAATCATTAATGTAGATTAGGAATAGCAGAGGACCTAATACTGATCCCTGTGGTACACCGCTGGTTACCATACTCCATTCTGAGGTTTTTCCTCTAATCAGTACTTTCTGTTTTCTACATGTTAACCACTCCCTAATCCATGTACATGCGTTTCCTTGCATTCCAACTGCGTTCAGTTTGAGAATTCATCTTTTGTGCGGGACTTTGTCAAAAGCTTTCTGGAAATCTAAATAAACCATGTCATATGCTTTGCAATTATTCATTATCGATGTTGCATCCTCAAAAACAATCAAGCAAGTTAGTTAGACATGATCTCCCTTTCCTAAAAAAACATGTTCAGTTTTAAGCTATCTGCATCTGTAATACAGTTGATTTCAAGCTTGATGTTATTAGCAATGTCTACAATAAATTGCCTCAAAGCTACACTTGGTAAATGTTCAAAACTGCAGTGCCACCTGATCATTGTCAAGCTTCAGGCAGCCAGTAATTTAACACATGCGTGAACCACAGCTTAAACTCAAAACAGTGAAATATATGAGCTGCAATTAAATATGTCTCATAGGACATGGGTCCAATGTCAGCCGTGACAAATCGAACATAACTTTTTCTTTTGTTTTTTTCTTTAAAAGACGGGCAAGATTTCAATAGTTCTTTATTATCCATCACAAATATTGAGCTAAACTAAATGTTTTTTTTGTGGCCAATTAAAACATGCCCTTTACTTTCCTTTGTACATGGTTTATAATTTCATAAATGCGTAAGTAAATGAATTCAACTTCAACCAAAGCCTTGCCTTAGCACATGGCATCTGTTCATAAAACTCTCTGCCTGAACTACCAGACAAGCTTGACTTTCAACCCAATGCATCCACAATAAATGAAGCCTACCCCGATTTTATTAATCAGATTAAACATTCCCAGTTGAAATTTCTACTTCTGTAATCAACAGTCCTACCACAGATGTGAATGCTATGGTTTCCATGGAATTACTTTGAGTTCACGAAGAGGCCTTTATTCCACCCTGTAAAATTCTATCTGCAATTATAAACAAGGAGTATATAAAGCAAAGCAGACAGTTTAAAAATATGTAAATAAAATAGGTCTAAAACTATGAAAAGTTCTATATGTAGTCATGCTAATAAATAACCACTGTTTGATTGAATATCGGTCCTTTTATTTACCCTTGACTTTAAAGTCTTAAAAAAAAGAAGAAAATAAGTTTGTAAGCCTGGTAAATAATGATACAAGCAGAAACATGAACAGAAAACATAACACACTGTTAAAGTGGTTATTTAAATAGTTTTTATAATAAAAACACAGCAACATGCAAGTTCTGATTAAACTTCACAGTTCTTTACAAGTATTATTGTAAATCATGGGCTTTTGTTATTCAATATTACCTGTAGGCCGACCTTATTTTAGCACAAGGGGGTTCCTTTTGATAACATTCAGTGAAAGCAAATCATACCGTTATGAATGATGGAGCTGAAATAAAAAGGTTAAAATTGACTTCTGATCTGTGACCTTCAACTTTTTAAATCAATGTCAAGTGCAGAGATCAAAAAGGTGTAAATAAATAACTGCCAGCATGCCTCACCGTTACAAAAAAGCAAAAGGGAACCTTACAAAGTTCCCATACATTTTTAATAAAGTTTAATAAAGTCACGGTGATGCTAAACGAGTCCCAGAGGTTCAGATTAACACTGAAATCCAATTTTCTCCAATGAAATCATTTCTTTGCTTTTATCATGGAATGGGATTACTTTTAAATCTTTAATACACCTTTGATATCCGCGTGCTGATTTAACGTGTGCTCCAATGCAGATATACAAATAGTGTAAAGACAAAAACGTGTTTGCCCCAGAATGAGGTCAATCATATCTAAGTCTCTTGTTACTAAGCGTGTTATGTATTCAAACATATGGATTCATTAATATTATATTTCATAGAATATTTTAAATAAAAATATCAAGCCAAGAAACGAAAGTGACATAAACCAGTACAAGTATTATAAACTTACATAGTAATGCCCAGTTTAATTTTGTTTGAAGAAAATGTGATGGTTATTTTATTTTTTTTAACAAGACTCTAATCCAGGTAACACATTGTAAAAGGTCTGGTTGGCACCATAGTATATAACACTTATGGGCTTTTGACTGTCTTACCAACACAATATTATATAATGTTTAAACAGTTTGGTAGAGGGGAACCAAAAGAGCCTTTGCCTAATTTCAGAACATTGCTATGGATTTTATTGTTTAATCTCAACAAATACAAAAATAAATGTGTAATTCTTTCCATTATAGCACCCACAGTCTTTTCATGAACAAATGGACAATTAAATGCCTGACAGGATATTTTGCAGAAACCACACCAATAATCTTAGCTTGAATATCCATTGTTCCTTCAAGGCCATTTACCTTTTACCACCAGGCTTCCTCGACTGCTTGCTCCGCCAAACTGGTTTCTTGCAACACAGGTGTAACTGCCATCATCAGACTTAGTCACATTAGTTATTCTGAGACTTCCATCTTCCAAAATGGTAATCCTGCAAAGTAAAAAACGTAACGGATTGTTTACTGCAGAAATTCCACAAAACCATCAATGATGTCAAGTTACCCTACTAAATACAAACACACAACCACATGATGGTTATGACTGACATGATGCTTTGAAAAAAAAAAAAAAAAAAAAAAGCATTTACACAAGAACACAAAAGATTGGCAGGTTGAAGCATCAAACGAAGGGCAACAAAATTCAAACACCAAAATTCGGAGGTCTCTATAGCTAATGCCTGCCAGTATCCCAAGTGCTAGATATGGTTTATTTGTCTCGTGGAAGGGTACTTGAAGATATTTAAACCGTGGTGCTCCATTATTATGTTTTTCAGGTATTTGTTTTCATATCTCACATTATTATGGAACTTTATTTTTACGTTCTGCTTTGTTGATGGAAGAAATGGCATACTGCATACAATTATGTCTCCTCCATCAGCTTGAAACACACCAGTGTTCTCATATATGTTTATTTATTTACAGAGATGGCTGTTTATACAAACTGAGGACAATTAGAAAACAACTGAGGGCAAACAGCCAATCAGCATCCAGATCAAGCGGGCTTCTATTTTGCATAGATGCCCGCTGAAATGTTGAAGTGCTTAACTGTGAATTAAATTTTAAATCAATCCGCTCATAAATACTGGCTCTTTCCTTTAATATTCTAATCTACAACCAATCTGATAACATAAAAAGCTACTTAAACATACTTTCTGATGTTGGTCTAGAAAGAAGTGAAATCATGTTTGTGACAGGACACCATTATGAAGGTTCAATTAACAGTTACTAGACAGCAAATCAACAGGAAAGACACAATTGGTCCACAATTCTGTCATCAGCTGGATCCAAACAACACCCTCCCTCAAAACTAGCCAGTCAACCTGCCAACCCTGTTTCAGTTCTTTCCATACTAACCAATCCACTCCCTGCTTGCTTGAATGACGCCCCGTCTCCAACAACTAGTTTTGAGTCGACTCAATTCTACACAATACTAATAATAACGTTTTCTCTACGTGTATGTCATTTTAAAATTCTAATTATGTTAGGGACTATTTTCCTCAGTGGAAGGTTACCTGGCGTAATATCAGAAGTTCAAGGTAAATATAGGTTAAAGTTTTTTTTTAAAGAAAAAATAAATAAATGGTTTTCTAATTGACTTTCGTTAGTGCCCTCGTCTACGGCTCAGGACGCATAACTCCAATCGAGGTCAGCTACCACACGGTACAGCGGCATCGACGGGCTCTATCACTTAAATAGTTAATTCATTTTTCCATTTGTTAAGTGGTCAGTGAATGGCTTCACACTGTTATGATAGATTTATTAATGGCACTGACCCAGCTTTTTATGATAAATGTTATCTTTGTTTCTACAATTCGTCCCCTTGTATTCAAGAGCTATTGCTAAAAACATTTTGTGCCACAATAGGCACAAATGATGTAAAGAAAGTGACAGCTTTTACTAAATGGACTGTGAACACAGTAAAAGGTCAGTAACCCTCAGCTGAGTATTACATTTCAATGAAGAGTGTGTGTGTGAAATGGAAATCTTGACCCTCTAAATTATGAATGTGAGAAAAGTTATTATCTAAAACGGCTTTTGGAGTTAGCTACCTATAAAGCCTTTTTTTTTTTTCAACATAGGTGGAGAAGGCATTTATATTTTTAGACTAAAAAAGTAACCTGGAATCTTCTGCTATACCAGCCATACTCAGAGAGACATAACATACTAACATACAGCTGTTAGCTGAAAGTGTGTTATAATTGCAGATGCTTGATGAACAGTTTTAGGTCTCCAATTACAATTAATTTTGGGAACCAACTGAGACCTTTTAGTAGCATATGTCAAGGCTTAAAAATCCACCATTGGCAGACTGTGTGGTGAATGGCACGGACATGTTGCATGTTTAATCAGGATTTGTTATAGGCTAGCTGGAAATCATAATGAAATGCAAGCAAATCCCATGATGCAAGCAGGTCACGCCTACATTAACATTTTTCACAGTCCATTTGTCACCAAAATTACAGATTCAAAAAACTTTACCAGAACCAGTGTTCTTTTTCTTAGCATTAGTAATTAATTGACAAGTACTCCTATGACATAACAATTCTTTAAAAATGAAATGCCATTTACTCACACCGCCAAGAACAATGAAAAAGGTTAACAAAAGAGTGACACAAACATGAAACGAAAATCTTCAAACAGCGTTTCTGTAAAACCTGATGAAATTACCAAGTAAACTGTGCTGGATATCAAATAGTACTTGAGTCAAATGTAACACATAAGGAAGTAGGTAAACCCTATCTTGCAGCACTACTGAAATCAGCATTAGTGTCAACAATATATGTCAAAAGTACCTGATTTAATTAGGTTGATGTTAATCATTTTCTACTTGCCGGTTGGCCAGCAGCCTTTAATTTACAGAAAAGCATCGACAAATTAATTTGAGAGGAAAAACACAATTACATTGTTTAGGCATATACAGTACTCCAAATACTTGGTTACACACAGAACTAACAAACAGTATATATACCAGTACCATCTGCTGGACAGTGAATTAAAAATATGTTCAGATTTCGACATAAACTCGATGATTTTAAGAGACCTAAAGCAATGTTCAGGTCAGTAAAATAAAATCACAGTAGAAATCGAAGGCTGTTGACGGTGAGGTAATTTGTTGGCGGACCAAGCGTTTGTCAGTGGAATGCTCCCCCAGGATCATATTATTTTTTGCTGTATTTGACTCCCTATAAAAATTCAGTAAAAACCCGTTTTTTACAGTCGCATCTTGGAATTTGTGTCCTTTTTTTTCAGAACACTTGGGAACATTATAAGTATTTCAGAAACCATAAAACATCTCTCGTTTTTTAAACACATTATTATTATTATTATTATTATTATATTATTATTATTATTATTATAACAATATGTTATTCTATGACCTTTTTGACCTATTTATATTTCCTGAAAGTTTTGTTGAAAAATATTGATGTTTGAGCAAATTATAACATTGTTTTACCTGAGTGATTGTAATGCCATAATGCACTTTTTGAAATCAAGTCAAATACTTTGGATTTACAGTGTTTTCTTGTTTCTTTTTTTTTATCTTTAAACAAGTTCCTATGATGTTTTGTTTCTGCGTGCTTCTGTAAACTTTCTCCGCCCTTTAAAATTGAAATGGAGTAATAAATTGAAGTGCATTTTTCATCACGTTTACCCGATCACAGGCCCTGAAAGATACTTCAGTATGATCATGTTTACATAATCGCGGTCCTTAAAGGGTTAAGGAAAATTCACTGTCAAACAATGGAAATTATAATTTGTGATTTCCCTTGTGCAACTGTGGTTATGTGGGCTTATTTTATGGCGCTCAGCTTGGAGCCAACCCAACAAAAAGGTTTGTTTGTGAAAGCGGGATTACTTACGCAGGTATGCATGAAAGAGTTGACTGAACACCTGACCTTGAAAATTCAACCCTCACTTATTGAAGATCAGAAACGCATCTCAGAAAATGACATTGTGGGAGTGCTTTTGTAAACACGTCATTGTATTGATTAGTTCAACATAGAACCTTTTAATACTACCGAACAGGGATTCTCAATCACAAACCTGTTGAGATAGAATGTGGTTTATTCGGTTCAGCTCCCACATTAAACAAATGAGTGTAACCTAAAACATTAAAGTTACAGCACACATGCTTTCTCCTTCATGAAGCTTTGCAACTCAAATGGGCTACATACGGATGATTCCACTACCTGCACAAGCAAATGGATCAGCAAATAATGGACACATCTGCAGGGTTTATACTTTCAATATGGGTTTATAAGGTATCTCTTCTTAAATATGTCAAACTATTTTAAAACAACATCTTTCAAGCTTTCCTGTAATGCCAGCAAAGGTATCTGACATTACTAAAAATGTACACATGTATCTATATGTTTCACATTTTATTTTTAAAAAACAGTCGAAGCCGCTGTTAAGCTGTGTGGTATGTTGTGAAACTCTTTCTTCTTGGATAAAGGTGTCTGCCAAATACATAAATAGTAAGACAACTTTGTCTTAATTAACATTGCCAAAGCAGGGCTTGTAAACTAAGGTTTGTAAGTCGTCTTCAATTGGTTTTACATTACACCGATGTAGGCAAAACCTGTGTCTACTGGACTTAAACGTTTGTTTACATAAATTCAAATTTATGACTGTGTTTTTTGGCATGTAACTTAACATTCACATATTCAGATTTATTTGAAACTATTACAGTAAAAAGCAAAAACACACACATACACACACACAAACACCAGAGAAATGACCGAATGGTCATTTCATGAGATGAAAAGGTTATCTTAAGATGTGAAGCTGAATTTCTAAACGTCTACAACTTTAATTTGAATTATTACCTGACATTAAGAAAAGTCTTCATTATTTAACATAATAAAAAGACCCTCAGGTAATAAAAACGCTTAAGATTCCATTATTTCGTCCGAGTAGCTCCTAGTAAACAAAGGTCTAGTTTTCAATATGTTTCCACAATATAATTAACCTAGCCTAACCCATATTAAATGCAAGGCGTATCCAATCATCACCATGTACTAATTTCACACATACTTTTCTCCCTTTTTAATTTTAATGAGTACACAAACCTTGTTGCCGTTGACAACTACTTTTCGCTTCCTAATATATTCCATTAGATTAATTCAGCCGTTAAGTTTGCTTCCAGCTGTAGGTGCCTTCTGGGTTTATACAATGTGAAACAGGCAGATAAGGAAAGCCAAGCAATGTAGCTCCTTCCTTCACTATGTTAAAGTGAGCATGGATGACCTACCTGAGGGCAGTCTTTTTAATCACTGACAGTATCAAAATGTCTGTGAAAGATAAATCAGTGATGAAAAATATGAAAACGACCAAGACGCTGTATCTTTCTTAAATAAGGCTAGATTTTGTAATCCTCAAAGGTGGTGTGTGGTTATAACCAACATAAACTATTGATCTAGCCTGCCAACTGGAGATTTCAAACCCCACAGAGACTGAGGGAACTGTCTGGAGTTACGAGATAAATTGAATCCCCGTTTCTAAAAATGCATCCCACAGATCTTACTGCTAGAAAGGGGTGACCTTGTCATTCTTATACATCAAAACCAACAGAGGGAATTCTGACCTCTGAATCCAAGGATGAAATATGATTTTTGATTAGTACTTCCACAACGGGGACTTCAACCTTTTTACCCATGAAGATTTGTCCATGAAATAGCATAAACCAATTCACAGTTTATTGTACTGTACTATTTTAAAGGGAATTTTCTAGTAACTAGGCGAATTGACAGTTAGTAACAGGACGTAGCAGTTTATTACAATATATAGCCAACTACACATTACTTATGGAAATTGTGCTGTTATATTAATAACTACCTAATACTGTTTATAACATACATTTACAGATGCATTATTACATATTTGGGGCTTGGTCCCAGTGAAAGTTGTTTTATTGTTATGCACTGTTTTGAATCCATTTAGTTTATGTATAGCAACATGCAGGCACTTACAGGCTAATGAAAGCAGTATATTACCATATAGAAATTGCATATCCCTGGTCTCCATCAAAAAGTAAAATTCATACCTAGTGCTTTTTCTTATTGAACTGATGTCTAAAGGGTGTAAAGTAACAGTGACATGTTTGATAAAGACTTTCATAAAGACTGATAGGCTTTAGAAATCTGATAGAAGACTGACAGGCTTTAGAAATCAAGCCTTAATGTATCTGAACTATAAATTTTACTTTTTTCTGACACATACGACCCCTTTCGCTATTCCACTTATTCCAGGCTTTATATGAATAAAATGACACACCCGTCAGTCAGTTTAGCAAGGTATACTGTGTACGTATGACCTTACACCTTACAAAGATATTGAACTGTATTATGGAGATAAAGGATTGAGTGTACAACACAGATGTGGGTCATATATACTTGTCACTTGGTTGAATAATATCGAGGTTGCTATGGCAATTTGAAGATCCAATAACTAGTGCCAACAGTAAACAATCAATTCCATTATAAGAAAAAACAATTATATTGCAAATGTTAAGTTTACAAATTACCACCCACATTATTACCAATTATTGTCTTAACATTCAAATATTTAAGGTAGCTGAGAACTTCTATATTGTGAGGATAACTATGCTCTCAAAATTAATTAATTCTTTACTCTAGAGACCTAAAGGGGACTACAAAAAAATGCATATGTTGCAATATACTGACATTTTATTAAGTACATATTTTAAACAAACTCAACTGTCTAGATTTTATAGCAAATTCCCTGCTGACTCTAAAGCTAGACAGTGTTTATAATTAAACTGGGAGAGTGAAACAAACATTTCTCCACGACTGACATAAAAGGCTTATGAATGTATCAGCGCTGCTTTCCTTTAATCACAAATTGCACTCTCAGTTTATTTCTTGCAGCTGATATTCATCTTAAACTCTTGCTGTGAGGTATCCTTCAAGGAATAAAGAGTCGACACGTGTTTGAGAGACACTGTCTGAGGAACCAAGATGGATTACTCATGCTGTGCTTGCGGACTCTCACTTTGAAAAATGATATCAGCAGCAGTCCCCAAGATAAAAATAATCCCAAGGAGCAGAACACAGGATGTGAAACGGGAACAGAATCTGTCCTAATCTTAACAAACGTCTTTAAATTCATTCTTTATTAGGGTTAAGATGTATTTGTGTTAAGGCTTCTGTTTTCAAGACCAGTTTGCTTCAGTGTTTGTTTTCCAGTAATGTATGCAAAAATTAAAAGCAGTGATTTTATGCATATGTTTAGAGAAATGAAATCTAGCGAATATTATGGAGGCTACAAATAACCACATTATCGTCATTATCACAAACTCGCAACTGCTATTCTGCTTGACCAGTAAGGGTTAATATACTGATGTCATACTATTATTCCTAATGTAAAATGCTTGTAATTATTTTAACGGCTCTCCATCTGTAATTTTCCTCAATGGTTTATGGAAGCAAGCGGGTTCCTTTGAGAGTATTATTATTAGCAGTCACATTACACAATGGTGTGGTTATTCCAAGAAGAATTTGCAATTGTGAGAATAGGCTGCGTCAGCAGCTGAGCAGTGCTTTGTATAAACAACTAAGACGCACCACTTGGAACCCAGTCTAAATTCATTGCTGAACATACTGGAAGATAGCAGTCATTTTTCCTTTGTTTTGTACGTACCACATTCACTGTGTAACATGCACCCTTAAAGCACAACACCCTTGTTGTGTGCCCACATCTGGTATAACATTTTACTGACAGCTGGAAGAAATAAAGGTTGGAATTTGCGCACACTGTGACTCATGATACTCATGTAAACCGTGTGTGTCTTTTATATAATGTGCATCCAGTGTACAGTTTGCTGCAATACTTAAAAATCTGTGTTGTATTTGAAAAAAAAAAAAAAGAAAACTGTACATGCTTAAATATCACTCCTATTTCTTGATTTGGGACAGTTCCCAAGGTTTTCATCATGATTCTAGTTTGGCAAAACATTTGGAAAATGTCAGGAAGGTTTCTTAAACTGAGCAATTATTTCCATCTATATCATTGTGCTTAATGTGTACCTCTTCTCAGGTTCTATAAAGCAGGTGTGTCGACTAGACAGTAATCAATAAAATGTTAGAATTTCAGATGTCCACACTCATAAACAAAACTCAGAAATCATGTTAGAAATTTAAACTGAGCAATTAAAATGCAAATGTAAAAATGGTACAGTCTACCTTTCCGTATTACACTGTTACACTGTTGGTCGAGCACTACGAATTGTTGTTCCCAACCTACTGCCAAAATGATCCTCAGTGACTTTCCACATACCCAGCACAGATCATCAATGATACATATTGGTCTGCGCCTACCAACAATACGCAGCTCAAATAAGCTTTGTTGGAACTTCAGAAAGGCAGACTGGGAGAAGTTTAGTGAGATAGCCGACCGCAGAATTCCAACGATTCCACTTCGCATCATTCCGGTTGAAGAGGCGTATAACTGCTTCCGTCAAGCAATCTTCAAAGCAGCAACGTCATCAGTTCCAAGAGGCCGAAGACCGGTGTACATCCTGTGCCTGGCGATGAATGTGAGGCTCTGTTGAAAGAGTACGAAGATTCAGGAGATCCAGAGTTTGCGGACCAATTGTTGGAATCATTGGATGCAGCCAGAACAGCGCGCTGGGAGGAATCGACAAGTAACCTCGATTTCACCCACTCAAGCAGGAAGGCATGGAACTTGATCCGCCAACGTGGTGCATCTCAGAAACCTCCTTCATGTAGCCGTCCAGGAGTGATGGGCGTCCAGGAGTGATCATTGCTGGCTGAGTTTCTAACGCATGTTCTGTCAGAGCGCCATGCCATGAGTTTGGCGATGCTCAAAAGTCATCGCTATCCTGAAACTGGGTAAGGACCCTCGCGTCTCAGCAAGTTACAGACCTATATCACTACTTTTAGTATGCTACAAGGTCCTGGTGCGGGTGATCCTTAAACGCATCACCCCAGAAGTTGAGCGGATCCTCCCAATTCAGCAAGCAGGTTTCAGAGCAGGAAGAAGTACATGTGATCAAGTCCTGGCTCTAGCTACCTTCATCGAAAACGGCTTCCATCGGAACTTTAAAACCTGCACCGTTTTCCTGGACTTAACTGCAGCGTACGACACTGTCTGGTGCACAGGCCTCTTGTTCAAGCTGGCAAAATCCTTGCCAGCTTGGGTTCCAGATGTCGTGGAGTTCCTGCTGCAAGACCGGAGGATAAGAGTACAAGAAGTGAGCAGGTGGCAGATTCAGCAGAATGGTCTCCCACAAGGATCTGTTTTCCCACCCACTCTCTTCAATGCGTATGTCTCGGACTGTCCTCGTACAAGATCCAGCAAGTTAATGTATGCGGACGACATCTGCTGTGCCACTCAAGCCCAAGCTTTCGATGAACTCGAAGAGCGTCTCAACATCGATATGGCAATCTTATCCAACTACCGCAAAAAGTGGTGACGCCAACCAAGCGTCACAAAAACTCAACAGTTTTTCACCTGCACAATGCAAGTGCTTCACGGGAACTGAATGTAGTCCTAGATGGTAAACGGCTTAAGTGCGACCACAGCCCAATTTACCTCGGTGTTACTCTGTATCGTTCACTGACATTCCACAACCACCTGACAAAGACAGCCGCGAAAGTCCGCGCACGAAACAACTTGCTGAGTATGTTGGCCGGCGTATCATGGGGAGCATGAACACCGGTCCTCCAGTCCACAGCCCTTGCTCTCTGCAACATAACAGCTGAGTACTGTGCCCCAGTCTGGTGTCACAGTTCGCATGCAAAGAAAATTGACACTCATCTGAACTCTGCAATGCGGACCATCTCCGGCACTTTTCGCTCAACTCCGGTCCAGTGGCTACCAGTGCTGAGCAACATCACACCTCCACACATTCGGTGCAAGGAAGCAATGGTCAAAATGGTCAAAAAGATCCAGGTTAACCCGGCACTACCATTGCATGACTTTATCCTCTATCCACCAAAGGTGCGTCTGGAAACTAGACGTCCGGTCTGGCTGTCAATTACTGACCCTGATTGGTCATCAACAACCCAGTGGCAAGAGGAGTGGTTCCACAGCGACACTCGCAACCAATTCCTCATTGTCGACCCAACAGACCGCCCGCCCGGCTTTGACCTGCCACGCCAACACTGGACTTTACTCAATCGCTATCGTACTGGTCACGGTCGGTGTGCAGTGTGTCTTTATGACTGGGGCCTCTGCTCATGTGGGCAGAAACAGACAATACTTCACATTGTGGAGGACTGCCCGCTGACAAGTTTCCCGGGTGGACTCCGTGCTCTACACACAGCTGTTGATTCAGCAGTTGCTTGGCTGCGCAAGAACACCACGCGCTAAGAGAGAGAGTGAGATTCCCTTCATTTATACTAGGCTTCCACTACATGGGGAATTATCCAGCAATGCCAATCAATATAGACCTCTGGGCAAAGGTTTGTGATGTTGTCTGAAACGTTTCTAATTTTCCTTAACATTCTGTAAATTCTAGTACCCTGCTTAGGCACAACAAACCAGTCCTATAGTCTCGGCGATGCATATAAATCTCATTAGGAAACATTTTTTACACATGGCAAGGAGTTGCCCCGGACAATGGATAATTCACTTTTTTAGCCTGTGGTTTTATATTGAGTATAATCTTATCATGACCCCCACCCTGTTAGTAAATTTAATATACAGATTACTTTGGGGCACCTTGGTGTGGAAGACCAGGGATAATATACTTTTCCAGTCTTTAGGACCCAACAGAACATTTTACAAATACCAGATATAGGATATAATTAGGACTTCCGATTTTCAGTTTTAACCAATAAAAAAACACGAAACACCAAGACACAAAAAAAATTAAATAAAATTTGTGCATATCCAATAAACACCTGAAAAACACTACAAATGGTGACTCAGTTTGTTGACTTTACCCCTTTTCCAGCAAAATAATAAATAAAATACAGTAACTTACAAAAAAAAAACTTTATCGGTGTAGTCGGGCAATGTCCCTCTTTCCTGATTCCTTCTGAATACTTTAAACCCACCCCAACTACTGTGTGACAGCACATTCCTACATTTCTATTGGAGGACTGTAACATGCAGGCGAGATTAGAATTACTAGACGTGGAGGATTGTTCTTGTCGTGACGAGCACTCTCATATTCGATATAATGTCCAGGGTAGAATCCCTCGTAAATGTGCGACACCTTAAATTTTGACTTTAGTGGGTAGACACAGTTTTAATGTTTGTTTTTTTACCGATATCTCTAAGTCTTCTTATACTATACGCTTGTGGACCTTCTGTCGTTTCCCTTTCTACCATGTGTAACTTCAACAACGTTCAGCACGTCTCAATGTACTGAAACATAATCCCATTTTTGTTTAATTTGTGTTTTGTTAAAACCTTTCATTCGCTTTTGTAATTAAAGTATATATTTTTCGTTAGGATATAAAAAGCCCCCCCCACCCCCCCCCCCCCCCCCCCCCCCCCCCCCCCCCGGCCAAAATAATATGATTTACATTAAACTTGAAAATAGCTAAAAATAAGCACCAACAAATTAAATTAATGAAAACCAAGATATAAGACACTCATTATTCCCTGTCTCTCATATCCCATTAAACTGCACTTTGTTTTTTTTTTTCACTCACTAATTATGCTTTCTCTTTTGCTGTTGCAAAATCACGACTGTGAAAAATGAATGGTAAGTAGACAGCTTGGCTGCAACCATGTAGTTTAATACCAGAAATGCCTGATTAAACCAACTTCAATCTTGTCCTTTTCAAATGTATACATTACCCTTATTCTCTTAGGGGTTTATGGTTTCACATTATAGGAATATGCATGTATTGCTGGATAAGCTTTAAAGTACGTAACCCACTTAAGGGCCATTAATCACAAAAACTAAGCACACAGAAAACTATAAAAAAATAAAATAAAAAAAGCCACTCAAAAAAAAAAAAAAAAAAAAAAAACCCAAAACAAACTAACAACATTAACTGATCCTGGTAATGCAATAACAAAAATAAATGGAAATCTTACATATAAAAAAACTATTACTGGCTATTATATAAACTTTACCAGAATCTACTAAATCTTAATACGACTTTCTCGTATTGTAACTTCAGTTTTTTTTGCACACTTATGTGTAAGTCAGTCATTAGAAATTCTTATTATGTTTTCATTATTAAGTCCACTCACCACTTTCCCACCAATTGCATAAAAACAACAGTAGTTTTAACTTAACTTTAAACTTTGTTTTTCGATCAAGGTTATTTGGTTTATTTTTCAGTATTTCTGTATTTTTCAGTTCAATATTTGCTACTATGGCAAACTGTGCTGGAGGTTCAGGCCTGGTCACATAACCAAACCTGGCTCTTAGAACAAAGGGAACAACATTTATTTTTAAAATACTTTGTAAATATTTACATATAATGGTATGCTTTGAATGTAAATGCTATTTTCTTTGTGATAATAACATGATTTGCTTTGGATGGTTTATATTTTGTTAGACATGGATGTTTTGTTTTTCATACTTTATTGTTTAAAATGCATTATTGTTTAGTTTTTTTTTTTATTAAAAAATAATGTTAAATGTTTATTATTTTGTTCATTTGTAAGTGGAAAAAAAGGTAATATGCATTTATATTTAGAAATGTTTATTTTTGATAGTTACTTTTTGACCTGTCTGCTTAGGTCATGTGATCCCTGTCAAAGTATAAAAGGAGTGAGCAGTGGGGAAGAGGGGCCATATTGCTGCTGAACAAGTGTGGTGATCTGGGCTCTGTTGGGCAGAGATGATTTCTCTTTTGTATTACCTTGTTCAAACCTGTGGCATTGTATTGACTAAACCAAAGAAATTGTTTTGCCCCTGTTACCAAAGTGTAACAACTTTGATTCAAATTCCTGGAAAGCACTATTTTCTTGAAAACACTTCTGCCTTGGTTGTATCAAACAAGCCCCAAATAAAAACAAACAAACAAACAAACAAACAAACAAACAAACAAACAAACAAACAAAAAAAAACATGTACTGCACTGCAACATTTTGTGGATATCTATAGAAATAAGTTCCATGTTTACTGATAAAATAAATATAACTTTCGGTCTTAAACAAGTTTAAACCAGCTAATCTATCATTACTGGGAAAGTTGCATATTATTTGCTTAGGATTTAAAATTACACACAGAGAGCAGATGTTCAATTAGGATAAAATGTGAAAAATTTGTAATTTCGTGTACTGAATTAAAACTGACATTTTGAACAAGGCAATATAAGTTTTTTTAAATGAGCACAACAGCATGTTGCATTTGTTTTTCTCCATCTTGAAGCTTGTAAGTTTGTACTGTATTCCATTTTATATAAGTTAATCAATAATCCTCCTGAATAATCTAGACAATGTGGGGAAGCTATAAAAAAGGCTAACAAGATGCTCGGATACATTGTGAAAAGTGTTGAATTTAAATCAAGGGAAGTAATGTTAAAACTGTACAATGCACTAGTAAGACCTCGTCTTGAATATTGTGTTCAGTTCTGGTCACCTCGCTATAAAAAAGATATTGCTGCTCTAGAAAGAGTGCAAAGAAGAGCGACCAGAATTATTCCGGGCTTAAAAGGCATGTCATATGCAGACAGGCTAAAAGAATTGAATCTGTTCAGTCTTGAACAAAGAAGACTACGTGGCGACCTAATTCAAGCATTCAAAATTCTAAAAGGTATTCACAGTGTCGACCCAAGGGACTTTTTCAGCCTGAAAAAAGAAACAAGGACCAGGGGTCACAAATGGAGTTTAGAAAAAGGGGCATTCAGAACAGAAAATAGGAGACACTTTTTTACACAGAGAATTGTGAGGGTCTGGAATCAACTCCCCAGTAATGTTGTTGAAGCTGACACCCTGGGATCCTTCAAGAAGCTGCTTGATGAGATTTTGGGATCAATAAGTTACTAACAACCAAACGAGCAAGATGGGCCGAATGGCCTCCTCTCGTTTGTAAACTTTCTTATGTTCTTATGAATTAATTTTTAAGGAACTAAATGTTCCTTAAACATTTTTGGTTTCTAAATGTTGGCGGATTGAAATACAACCACTTCCTAAAAGAAGGTAAGTTTTATAAAAGTAAACAAGTCTTAAGTGTATTTTTGTCTCGCAATCAGGCTTGGGTTACAGCAGTGTATACTAGCCTTGTGTAACAACTGCAGCTGACCTCAGGAACTGTAAGGGGTTAACGGTTACTAAATTAAATAAACAGGCAAGTTACATTGCTACCAATCATTGTACTTTAATGTACTGCACAATTCTGAGCTCACATCTTTCCTGATTGTTTTTAATCGCTTAGTGATTAATCACACCTGTGGGTTATGCTCAATTTTAAAACAATTATTGATGATTTTGTCTACCTTAGTGCAGCATCAAAAAACAATGCACAAAAAAAGGAAATCTTGAAAAATGGTGGCGGGTACTTACTGGAACATATACCCAGTATTTCACAATATCTCTGAATAAACAAAAAAAAGAGTAAAAATTTGATCGTGTCAAAGTTAAAACCCCTAATTTATATATATATATATATATATATATATATATTATGGATATATATATATATATATCTATATATATATATATAGCAGTCAAAGTGAAAATGTAAAATAAATTACACGAGATACCTTTTTAGTTCAGATTTTGTTCTTATTAAGATGTTATATTGCACTTGCCTTAAATCATCCCAGCGGGTCCCAGCCAGATTTCATGCCTGCTGTGACATTTGACTTATTTTTCTCAGTCTGCTTTGAGCGACAAAGCAGTGTAGTTTGCATGGTGCTGACCGTTTCCCAGCCAAGACCTAACGTAGCTTTCCGGTTTGAAATGCTCAAGTGGGGGACCAACAGTTTTTATAAAAATCAACTTGGATGTATTTCCCAGTGACAACAAGTTTCTGATATTAGTAAGAATGTCGTTCTTGCGTTCAATGACCGCTCACATTCTGCAGTGGATGTTATGTGCTGCTTTAACAAATCCAGTAAGAGTTTGAGTCTGCATAATTTTGCCATACAGCACTTATGGATCTAGCGCTAGAGGATACCCAGCGTTTTCCTAGTATGCATCCAACTACATGCAATCATATACTCAGTACACTGGCACATTCTTGAAGTTCAGCTTGGTTTTTTGGTAAAGCTGAGTACAAACTTTACAGTTTGCCGAAGAAAGATTTCATCTCATACGTTGCACTTAATTCTTCCACAACATCTGCAACTGCTAATTCGAGCCAATGGTTACTGCAGTGCCATAGTAAGATATCTGGAAACATTCCTAGCAGTAGGGTGGCTACAATCTACAATCTGTGAAAGAAACTCTTGAGTAAATTCATTATCATACAAAGCTTGTACAAATGTCTCTAGGATCGTACTAGCAGTAGTATCAGCCAATTGACTCAAAAAACACGCTACCAGCCTCAACGGAGTTTGGAAAAACAACTTTCATGAAAATAACTAAGGACGCTTCTTTGCTTACTGTAATTGAATCATCAATCATGAATCCAATTTTCAGATCTTCGCTGATAATTGATTCAACTATCTTCTCATAGATTTTGCAATGTGGTCCGTGATGTCAGGGCAATAATGACTGCGTTACTCGTCCAACATCTAACCAGTTTACTGATTGTAAATTTAGAAGCACAGGCAAATCGGTAAAATGTCTGTTTAGTTTTGCTAGTTTGTATACTGTGCGAAAAACACGGCATGTATTTTCCTGATATACAGGCTCTTGATGGGCAGTTGCTTTTTCAAATTGTTACTTTTTCATTTATTTACTTAAAATAAATTACTTTTTAAGCTGTCTCTCATATCTCTAAGATTATTTTGAGCACTATGCTGGTTTTGTGGTCAAATATTTTTTTCCTCACAGAGGAAACAAGACACTCTGCACTCTATCCACTCTCTAGACACTTTTAGGCCTTGTGATTTTAACCCTTTGCAGTCCAACATTACAATTTTTCCTTTTCAGTCCAATGTTGAACCCTGTCCGACATTTTCAAAAAGACGTAAAGCACAGGTCTCTTGTTGTTTCCGGATAAAGCAGAGAAAACCTTTTACTGGTCGAGTGAGACTGATTGGAGCCGAATGAAACCGAAGGAAAAAAAGGGAGTATCTAATACCCCATCCACTACAGAGATAAAGCGGACATAAACAAACAAGATACCTGCTTTCGCATCCAGGACTCAAAGAAAATCACGGACATTTGCAGAGCTTTTTGAAAGATGCTATAATAATAAAATAATGACTAGGATTACATTATTGAAGAGTTCGGTGATAAAACGAGTGATCAGGAGAGGATTTATCAGTATGCACGTCTATAAAGAGGTATGTGAAAAATACAGCGAACAAGGAGTGGGGCTTGGCTGTAGATACAGTACTGAGTGTCCTTTTTTGATTTAAACATGTTTTACTCTGGGGGGGAAAAAAAGAAGAAATTCCGCGTTTTAGAATGGCCTAGTCAAAGTTTGGACTTAAACCCCATCGAAATGTTGTGGCAGGACCTCAAATGAGCTATCCATGCAAAGAAGCCCTCAAATGTCACAGAGTTGAAGCAGTTCTGTAAGGAGGAATGGGCCAAAATTCCTCAAAACTGATCTGAGACCAACAGTTACAGGAAACGCTTAGTTGAAGTCATTGCTGCCTAAGGGAGTGGCACCAGTTACTGAATCTAAAAGTTCACATACTTTTTCACACATGGATATTGAATGTTAAATCATGTGTGGATAAATAAATGTTGAAAAAGTATCATGCTTTTGTGTCATTTGTTTAAACAGGTTGTCATTTGTTTAAACATCTATTATTAAGACTTAGATTAAGATCTAATAACATTTTAGGTCTGAAATACTGTATGTGAAAATCCTAAGGGGTTCACAAACTTTTTCTCGGCACTGTATAGATAGATAGATACATAGATAGATTATAGCAGCCTCTGTAGCCTTACTAAGTTATGTGTGTTTTGGAACATTGCTCAGCCAAGGGCAAGGGAAGAAAGATTTACATTGACATAGAATAAAGGAAATTATAGGAAATCAGGCAGCTAGAAAAAAGAAGATTTAGATGCACCATATGAAGCTAGAAGTGGCCTAGAACTATGGTAATAAGCATAGACCTTCTTTCAAAGCATAATCTGTATGTGAAAGTGTTTTACTTAATGTGTGGAATCGATTCCTGTTATCATATTATAAAAGATAAATGCTGTGATATTATTTATCTAATGACTTTATCACGGCGCCATTGAGCTGTATAACTAACACCACTTTATATGCTGACCTAGCAGCCTTTCTGAGGAATAAAACAAACAGAACATGCAGAGAAAGCTAAATGCACTTTTAATTGTTTATTATGTTCCAGGCTACAGGAGTACTACAGTATTACTACTGTTAATCATTGTGGGCACTGATTGCTCTATTTCTAATAACATGTATTATATATATATATATATATATATATATATATATATATATATATATATATATATATATATATATATATATATATATATATATATATATATATATATATATATATATATATATATATATATATATATTATATATATATATATATATATATATATATATTATATATATATATATATATATATATATATATATATATATAAATTGCATGTGTATTCTTTAAAGTAGCATTGACTACTTTATCTTTTTTTAGTCAGATTTTAACCCTGTTTTTTTTCTATCCAATTAGAATCTCACCTCACTCTTGCAACCAATCAGGAAAACTGAAGATCAATGGCCAACCCTCACTGGTGAGCCGATCTTCTTAATTTACCCATTGAAACTCAGCAAGTAGATGTTACCAATGACATACTGGATGATGTAGGCAGGATCCCAGCTCTTTTTGGAGCCGCTGAGTGCCCAACCTGTAAGGCAAGCTTGCTGAGTTGAACTCTACTTCGTAACCCACGGGTGTGCAAAGGCCAATGTATGACTTCAGGTGGGACCTCAAAACCAGTAACTCAAACTAAACTTGCATTACTGCACTCCAAGTTGGTGCTTGTATAAGTGAGATGCTGGGTATCCTCTTATGCCTTCTCTTGTATTCTGCGAAAAGAAACCTTCCTCCCATAAAGCAGAAATGGAATAGAATTATAAAAAAAAACTGAAGAGACAAACCACAGCTCAGTTTGGGAACCCCACTAATTTCTTTACAAGGGATACACAAATGGACGCCAGACTGCTGGAAGGTATTCTGCCTGGTTTTGCCAGTCGTGCTCTGATAGTTCAAACAACTTTTCAAGTATTTCATTAATGCTGTATGGGATGTCTTTGAAACATGCAGCCTATGATATGTGGGGTTCATCATAATTGAATACACATTAGCCCTTTCAGACTTTCTGAGATCCTGCTAACTTCTTATGTCAAATGTATATGAAAGACACTCTTGTTAGTAGAAGTACATTGGGGAAGAAAGCAGTACAGGAAGTGTAATTTGAAGAGGCTGAATTGGAGAGAAACCATCCCTCATGGCAGTTCAGATTGAATAACCAAACTGCAAGGCAATTAGCTGAGAAGGCCTGATTGAAATCTGGATCATGAAAGATGTGGAAAAGGGAGTATCTTTACTTTAACTGGTATTTAAATGGTATATCCTGAGAAAGCATTTATATGGAACTCATTAATGAGCCAAACTAGGCCTGACATGTTTAAAGCTGTATAGTTAGTATGGCTAATGAAAACTCCACACTTCAGCTCTGGCTATGAGATGTTTAAGTTCATTTGCATGGGATACAAATTAAACAGCTTTGATGGAACTGGAACCTAGCTAGGAAACTGACATGGACTTCTTTGTACTTCAGTCTTACCAATCAAACAGTATTCTGTAGCAATATTCATTTTTTCTTATGTTACTATACTAATTTAACATTACACTCATTGCAAATGTCAGAGTTTAAAGAAAACTCTCTTGGTCTTACTAGACTGTCTGTCTTTAAATGTGTTATCTTTACAGTCATAGACTTGAGCCACATGCCCCAGAGTAACTGAATCACACCAGCATGTGATTTGTAAACAGAAATGTGTACTGCCAAATCATTTAGTGACACTTACAGCAATGACACAAGCGTATGATATTTGTAGACAGATGTTGTGAAAGGGACCAGGACAAAAAATTCATTTTATTTGGTGACATATGTGAAAATACACTTGTGTGTTTCACAGGTTGATCAGCTGCTGACACAAAATCGGTTCTGAAATACTAAATTGCATTCTCAGCTTATTTGTTCCAGCTGAAGTCATCTAAACAGAAGCCCCAAGGCAATGTCTGTGTAAGATAAGACATCTCCTTTACCAGCCTCATGACGGAAATGTCCTCAGTATGAAGACAGATTACAGACTAAGCCTCACTGAAACTACTGGAGATTCAGTACTGATCCTCTGATGTTTACATGTTATTAATTGTGAATGAGGCACACTCTGCTGCAGTCCCCAATCTCATTGCTAATACTCCCAAGGCAATATATTGCATATGATTACTTATTTTCAATTTAAATCAAGTATCACATACAAGCTTTGATTGTATTTCAAAATTTAAAAAAGTAATTCCGTGTGTCACTGTGGCTGTTCAAACTATTTCATTCTGATTAATGACCCAATAATTTGCAGGCCTAACAATTTGTAGGATTTAAGACCGTGATTAAAGTTAGAGCTTCTTGAAATCATTTATAAACTTTCCAATTATTGCTTATTGAGGTAATGGATAGTTGCTGAGTTTGAAAGCACATCCTTCTATCAAATCCAAACCAATTAATTATTCCATTTGGAATCTGTTGAAGGGAAGAGTCCCAGGTTTGAAGACCTGAATTAGTTACAGAAAACACAACAAGAAAATCATGCCGCAATCAAATGGGTAAAGAGAGAGTTTGAATGTTTAGAAATAGAAAACATTGGGGTTGTAATTATAATTGCGATAGTCACGTTATAGATGTAAGTTTAAAAATGATGGCAAGGTAGACAATTTTATAGAATCTGCGTTCACCAGATCCAAACCCTATACATAACACAATCTGGAGTCTATTCGATGAAATAGGACGCTTCTGTTAAAATCAGATCGTCAGAAGACAGACACTTTTGTTAAGTGAATGAAACTGGAAAAAAAAAATAGAAATTGAAATGTTCTAGCCTTTACTAATGGAAACGTAGTCAATATTTAAATCCAACTATATACACATATGTCATCAGCTATATGGGGATAGATTGCATTCAATTGAAAAATGAAGGGTCCTAATACACTATAATTAAATGAAGCTACAAATTTGTGGAATTTGTGTTAGATGACAACTGGGATAGAACACAGATAAGAACATTAAAGCACCTGAAATTAGTGTTGTCATCAGACTAAAACCTCTCATATTCAGAAACTGTTTAGATCTCTACCGTACATATTCTCCACATTTTCACAGTTCTGCCAGTTATCTGTTTCCATGGTAATTGTGTGCATGTTTAACATAACAGAAACAATATAAATCAAACAAAACCCACTAAATTCACATTTTCAATCTTTATCTCTATGGACTATCCATGGCTCATTTACACATGGACTAACCATGTATGACCATTGTTTATAAATGAGTTTTTTTGCTCATCTGTAGAAACTGTATGTATATAATAATTTTCTAATGACATTACTGCAAAGACAGAGAGTTGAGCACTGTTGTAGAATTTACTGCCTCCAGATAGTTGAAATAGCAGTTCTCTAGAAAGATTTTTTTCTTTTTTGAGTATTGTGAATTCCTGTAAATGTACTCGTTTTTAGGTGCCCTGAGCAATGGTAGTAGAAATACTGAAATTTCTATATTATTATTATTATGGAATTTAAATATTTGCTTTGATGAATCTGGAAGACACTATAGAAACACAGCACCAATCCCTCTGTCTATTAATCTTACTATTATTTTTATTTTCTACTCTTCCCTGACAATGCAAATAGGGTTTCAACATTGCTTCACAGTTTGCCAACTAAACCTTCTGTTGCGTTTATGACCTGCAGCAGCAAGGTATGAATGATTGAAGTAATCTGATGATTTCCTGGGGCCACTGCCTGCCCTACCCTGTTGGAAAGCTACAACATCCATCTGCTATTCTTTTTTAAAGAAAGTCAGGTACGGCATTTCCTCCCTTGGTGCATCTATTTGCATACTGCACGCATGCACCTATTAGCAAAACTGAGAGCTTATCTCCACACCCCCTTCATTTGATACCAAGGAAGTATAACACTTGCTATCGCTGTAGGGCTCCTTTGGAAAGGAGAAGTATGTTCTATCTTGATAAATGTTCAAACTGTGAAATGGGTTACAAATTCAGAACTCTTGATCTGTTAAAGATTTCTTATTTTATTTCTGTCCCTCCAGAGCTACCGTACCGATGTGTACTTTCAATCTTATATAACTCTCCAGATATGCCAAAAAGTAAGATGTATTACTGCTTAACAGAATTGCAGGGGGAGTGAAATACACACAGATAATGACAATAAAAACGCCCATTAATAATACTTTAATTACAAGTGAACTAACTTGTGATCTACTGTTTAATTCATCATTTCATATTACAATCATATCAATAAACAACTGTTATATTCCACATGTCTTCCCTCAGTGACAGCTTCTATTGTGATTAATAAGTATAGTAAAGCCCTTCATTGAGACCAGCTCCATATAAAAGCTTGCATCATTCAATCACACAGGTGCCGTTTATATACCTTTTAAATTAGAGGCTAATAGAATGGTAACAGGTTTTTGACACTTTTGGTAATGCAGTGGAACAGAGGAATGATGTGGTAATAAAACGACCGTTTTATGGAACCAGAACCTTGGGTTTTGTGGCATGAACAGTAGGATTTACAATCACTGTGATCTATCCTAGTCTCTCTTTGTACATATGTGAGAAGGACACCCCCAAACGTACTGGTTCAGTCATGATACAGTATGTAATCTTCACCCAAAACAAGTTCTGGGTGGAGCACTGACATGCACATTTATGCTCCTTTATTAAGTTGTACGATTTATTCAATTTATTCATTTTATGATATTGTGTTATACATTGATCAGTACTTCAATCTGTACTATAGAAACCCAGGTCAGATCAGTCACATATGTTGGCCTTGGTATATCATAATGCTTGGCATTAGCCTTGGCTTGTTTAACATATAGATACATTTCTTACCCATCATAGATTATGTGGATGCAATTCACAATTATGCTAATTGTAATTGTAATTGTTTGCTTTGCACAGACTTGATACACTACTAAAGCATGTTTGTGTTTGTTCTTGCCTGCCCAAGTAAACCATTGATTGTCTGAATGGTTAGTTATTGTGATCTTATCACAAGTGAAGAATGAGACATGTTGGCTTTTAATTTGCTGAACTGTAAATGGCTTCAAGTTTACTGTCTCTTGTATGACATACTAAACACATCACCTTCACATTTAAAAAAAATATTCCTGTCTGCGTTGTTTCCAGGACATGAACACAAGGCGAGCTGATATATTCTTCCAACACAAATGAGAAAAACAGCAAGGGTAGATGTGTTTAGGAAAAAAACATCCAGTGAGAGGGAGTAATTGAAAATCGAGTCTGTTATTTATCCCAGATGACACAAACCTGTATAGTTAACAACAGTGTGATCTTGGATGCTCTGCTGATTATTTTACCATCTCGTCTGTGTATGCATTATGTTACTACTGGCATAAGTCTCTTGAAACTTTGCTGCTGCTAACAGGCATAGGGTGGGTAATTCCCAGTAGGTTTATCTAATCAAAAAAAAATCGATCAAGAAAACAAAGGCTTGGAAAAATTATTTCTGTTTATGCAATAAAACACATACGTTTAAGTAAAAAACAATATTGCAGGACTTTCAGAATGAATCGAAGAATATTTGGCATATCTAAGAAAGAAAAGCCCTGAAAAATAGCATGTGTGCTTTAAATTTGATAATTTGTGGCACGACAGCTGGACTATGACATTACAATACTGGAGAAGTGGCTTCCGAGAAATGAGGTGAGAGGTTGTCCAGATACAGTTCTCATTATCTCAATCAATCAGATGCCAGAACAAGATTCTAATGCTTTCCAGGAAGTTATCACAAGCCCAACTGGATTAGCAGTACTGAAGACATACAGCAGCTAAGTCCATACCTTATACATCACCTCCTCTATATCCCTATCACAAGAATATAACAGGGGGACTCATCTATTGGTATCAATAGTCTGTGACAGCTAGAAATGCAAGTAAGATATGCTATGAACAGCCAGATCATGACACAGGAACATTATCATAATTCCTACAGAAAAGAAGAACTCCATCAGCAATACACTTTACTTATTTATCTGGTTTGTGGCTTTGTGTCACAGTTACTGATGGGATGAAATCATGATGATAATAGTGCTGCTGACAAATGGCTAAACATCCATTAAGAAACCTAAAGGTATTCTCTTTTTTCAAATTACCATCTGAGAATTAGAACTTCACAAAATAGTACCTCTTGTTCTTTCTGAGGTCCTCGTTCCCTTTCCTCCAGGAGATCACTCCTTTGGGAGACATTCTTGGCTTGCACTCAATGACAACTTCTCCTCCCTCAATAGCCATGGTTAGTTTCTTCAACTGATTATGGATAAAATCTGGTGGTATTGCTGCAAAATACGAAAGTATGCACTTAACAAAATCCTAAATTACCAATGATGCTGGTGCTTATGGAACTCATTTAGAGTATGACTGTTTTGTATGGTGATCTGAACTATGCATTCACCTGCTCTTAAGCCAGTAAGTTCTTTTAGAATTTTAAATTGCTTGGCATACATAGTAAATACCCACAGATCTTCATCTAATATTGTAACTACTGGTGGAATAAATACTTAATTATACAGTAATGGCATGTCCATGATGTTACCATGTAATTACATCAGGTAACAAAATATCAATGTAGATGCATGCAGAAATAATTTGTAATTACATTGTAATCACAAGGCGATACACATCCATGCCCCAGCCATTTGTTCTTGTGACAAATAACTTATAACTAATGCAAATAATTGACCCTTTAGTAGTATAAATTACTATTCATATCAATAGTGCTGAATTTTTGAATAGTATACAAAAATGCATTAAAAAAGTAAAGTATCTTACTGTAAAGCACTGGTTATACACTTGTTTTGTTTTACAGTAAATGTTAGATTAGAAGCCATGTGTAAACTCTAAGGATATTACAATTTATGATAGATTTCTGCTTTCTTTGCTTGGTGCCATTGTATCAGTGCATGTTCAGCAGCCTAACTTGGGCAGCATGTTATTTATATATTTATTCTAAAAAATGTTGTACTTTCACAGTCCTATAATTATCTCTTAGGGTGTCTATATTTTGTATTTTCTTCTGTATTTATTGTAGAGATGTGTGCTTATTAAAAAAAAAAAGACCAGCATTGTAAACATCTATTAACTTTCTAAAATTAAAAGCATCACAATTAGACAATTAGGTCTTTTATTCGCATACATTATTTTCTGTAAATAGCTATTCAATTAATAACGCTGTATTCCTAATTACAATTGTCTTACTGTCTGCTATGCAGATCAATTAAAAAAATCTTTTTTTTTTTTCTCAAAATCAATTTTATTATCTGAACTTCAAATACTGTTTCTGTTTCATTTACAGGGTTTCTATAAATTGATGTTATGACAGTGAAATGCCTTGGCTTTTAGGAGAACAGTGTAGAAAAAGTTTAAATTAAATTTGAACATCATTTTTAGCACAAGCTGTACTTGGTTAATAAGCAGAAAAATGTGTTGTCTAAAACAGTCAGAATCTGTGATCTTTATGTTATAATGAGCTGCCTTGCTTCTAATAAAACCATGCAGTGCAATGGAAGTTGTCAAAACCCAATTACAATTACTTACCTAGCCCTAGAAGGCTGGCTTCATTTTATTGCCACCTTCAATTAAAGCAAAAGTTCAGCTGTTTGTAAACTGCTGAAGAATCACCTCTGATTGTGTCCAAAATAAACCATTATTGTATGAAATGAAATGCAAGCATAAGCTTGTCTGCTTTGCCACTGACCTCATCGCTCTTTCATTTTGTTGTTTAATCTAGTAACATGTCAGTACAAGTGACACCGTGTGAATGTGTAGTGACAGACTGCTAGATAAAAAACAACTCTGAAAATGTCTAATAACACCCTGTAACACAGATAATACAGCATTCTTACCTGATACTTGCAGTTCAGCATTGGAATATATCACTCCATGCTTATTCTCAGCAACACACTGATACATTCCTGAATCCGAAAGGCTTACACTATTGATGGCCAGGACTCCATTTCTTACTTGAATCCTTTCCTTAGAAGAAGACAAAAAAAAATCTGCTCTGATCTGATCCCACTTATCACAGCATTAATAAATCACACCTGTCTATAACTCCATTGTTTACTTCATTAAAACAATGGAACTTTGTGAAAAACAACATTTTTAACAGTGAATCTCTACAGTACATTTCAGACTTTAAAAGTAAGCAACATTCCAGCTTTGGTCTTTTTAAAAATATCTAATCTGGTGGTCTTTAGATCTGCTACTGTTTAAATCAACTGAATAGACCCCAATGTGTGAATTGCTTTTATAATTCTAATACTTTTCAAGACGTCCATTTGATTACCGCTAACATGGGCCAGGGAATAATTAATTTGTAAATGTTTGGGAGAAGGAAGTCTGTTCCTACCCTATTTATTACAATCTCTATTGTTCCCATTCTTTTCACTAAAGAAACTATGGATCAAATGCAGCCTCGTATCCAGGATGTACTACACATGTAGGCACTCTGCCAATTTGTTGATGTATCTCATGTGTCCTGGGGATACAACTTCTATTACAGTATCCATGCATTTTCTAGTCACAGCCATCTATAATGAAAATTATAATGTGTGCCAAATTGTGTGCTACTTTTGTTATGTGGACTACAGTCCACCAGGAACTGGAATAGAACCATCAATTTATTTTTCAAACCAAGCTGGATTCACTCGTTGGACTCCCAGAGGTAAAAGCAAGAGAAAAGGAATGCATTCCTCAAATGGTTCACTGAATAACATTACAGAATCAGGAAGAAATAAAAAATAGATGCTGGGATGGACTTTTGAAAGGTGAAAACATTGTCTATCAAATACATCCTTTTATGCTTTAATGAGTAACATTACAGAAAGACTGCCCTGGGGTAACTTGGGATAGCAGTATAGAGCAGTGGTTAGGGTTTTGGACTTTTGACCGGAGGGTTGTGGGTTCCAGGGTGTGATTTGATGGGGGAGGGAGCTAGGGGCGATTTCCCTGGCTCTGCACTTTCAATTGTCATCCTAGGGGGGATACGTTTATGCCGACCGATAAAAGATTTGGAATTAACAATGATTTCTTTGGGAAATTTTAAACATATTTAAAATGATAAATGTATGCTGCATCATTTACGCAAACCGACTTAAAAAAAATCTCTGTCTTAGCACTTCAGACCGTAAGCAGTATATAGTGGACCAGGCTCGGATTCCACTTACCTATCACTATCATCCAACAATAGAGGTGTTTGCACCGTGACAAGGCAATTTTATTATCATCGGAAGTGCATACTACACTAAAGAAAAAAGAAATGAAGACAGGACACTAAAAATCCATAGTAGCTTTTTTTAAACAGCCCCAGAGCCAAAGACTGGAACTTTTACCCGCTGAGCAGAATGGAAAATGGAAATTTGACAAATCGCAACCTGGTGGGTTCAAACCCAGGTGGAGGTGGGGGGACACTGCTGCTGTACCCTTGAGCAAGGGACTTTACCAAAATTGCTCCAATTAAAAACAACAACTGTATTCATGGGTAATTGTATGTAAAAAATAATGTGATACACTGCCCATTCGATATATTGCGGGTGTCGGGGTCCAATAGAAATCCGCTATATATCGAGGGCCGCGATATAGTGAAAGACCCAGAGAAAAACAAATAGGCTAACAAATACTGTACAACCACTCCCTCGTTTTATCAGGGTGTCAGGGTCCAGTATAAATCCTCTATGCAACCTGCTTTTTCTCATTTTTCATCTAAAAAGCAGCACATTGTTTTAATTCGTACTACGGAGGGTAATTGCTTCTCATCAGCTTCAGTTTCTAATTAAATTCATGAGTGTACCTCTCTTTTCTCAAATGCACAAACCTGCTTCATTTAAAGAATCCATTGCCAACATAGGAGGCTTGTTGCTAGGGAGCTGGCATCACTGCCCTGTGACTTTTGTTAGTGCATTGCTGCCACAAGTGAACACCTCGCTGGGTAAAATAAAAATCACTTCAGCATTGATATTTAATTTGCGTTATTGGGCAATGCGTGTGTATATAATAACAGTAAGGTATTAATGCTTTGTTTTTAATTGTTTTGTATATTTTTGTTTGTGATGTGCAGTACAAAATAAAACAAACAGTAATTCTAAGTGAAATTATCTATGTATTTTGCAGCTAAGGCATGTGCATTTAGACTGTAAAAATGGGGAGCCAACTCCAGGACCGCGATATACCCGAATCCGCAGCATAGCGAGGGCCAATATAATGATTGTAAGTCGCCCTGGATAAGTTTGTCTGCTAAAAAATAAAATAATAACTAATGAAATTGTTTAATTGTCCTATATATACAAATAAATAATAGTTTTAATACATATTAGTATATTAGATTACTGAGAGTTATCTATCCAGTTCTGCTAGTACGGTCTCCGATTTTGAAAAACCTGCAGTGTTGAAATAGTGAAACATCAAATTCATGTAAAAATCTATACAAACTACTGGATATTGTAAGAGCACTAATGAACAAAGGCTATGTTCTTGTAACGCTTTGTACTTCAGCCACTCATCTGGATCTTTAGTGGAACAACAAATGTATACTTTTAAATGGAATTGGTAATCAACTTCAGTCTTCACAGGTGTCTGGCTTTGGTCTTCTTCAACTTATACGACCTGCTCCTTTTTATCTTCCGTGAAAGTCACTCAATATTATTAGCACAAAGTTTCTCAAGGGCATTTGAATGCCTCTGTTCCCAGTCTAAAGGGATTAAGGTACTGTCACATAAAATGAAAATCTGTCCACACTGGAGCATCACACAGTGACCGTAGGGAATATCTGAACAGGCTGTGTCTGGATTGCTGGTTACAGCTACTGGGTGAGAAAACATAGAATTACCTTAAATAAAAAGAAACACTGTGCATGAAACTTCAGTGATGGATGTAACTAATTAACAGTGACATTCTACTGGAATCAGCAATTTTCACAAAGAGACCTGGGGAAACAAACTGAGTTACTGGTACTGAACACAACAGATGGATATGCTATAGTTAAGTTTGACATAAGTCAAGAGTTGTTAATCCTTTTTGTAAATTATGCATTGCACTTGGTTGCTGTCATTAACCTTTTGGCAACTAACACTTTTAAGCATGTAAATGTAGTTGATATTACACAGTTAATTACAGAAATACTATTGTGCCTGCATTTTTTAGGGTAATAGCTGTAAAGAACTGAAAATAGTTTGTCTGAAGCCAAATGCTGAAACGGCAACGGTTCCCTAATTTTGAGGAGATCATCTCTGTCAAGCTAGTAAATAAAACAAGGGTGGGTCTGACAGATCTATTGTTCAAAACATAGCAAGAAATAACCTATATTAATATAGATGTAGGGTATAGCTACAATATTTCTAAAAAGATTAATTTAACCAGAGATAAATTAGTGATATGTATATACATAAGGTTTAGGCTACCCCCTGATTTTTTGCACCTTGGCAATATTTTACCTGAGTGATTAATTAAAATGACAAATTTACAAATATGTCGTACCATTCAAACAATTTAAATAGATCCAGAATAACATAAGTTAAAAGCCAGGGTCCTATTGATTTATGAAAATAAACAACAAGTGACATGCTTCACATGTTTTTTATTTTCGCTACATCAGTGACCTTTTGTTCAACTGATTAAAAGCTGTTGTACTTTATGGTGACATTTCAGAAATTGCAATACCACTTTTGATTAATTTAGTTAAATTTTTAAAACGTGTATTGATGTCAACAGCTGCAGAATTCTTTACGTCTCTATTACAGCAAGATGTAATTCAAGCACAGGTTCAAGGATCCCCCCCTTTGATGCTTGTATTATCAATATGAATAAATACAGTACTACATGGATCCTTCCTTTTGGTACAGAATCCTCACAATTTGTCAAGTGATACAAACAGGTATCCATCTTAAGATGGGGTCTTTATTATTAGAATCTACTTGTTTTTAAAACATTTTTTATCAAACCTGGGTGCTATTAATATTAAGAGACAGGGATGCACTTAATTTTTTGCTGGGTATTAAATCCTTCTGTAATTTGGTTTAGTTAAACATTAGCAAAATAAAGAATGCTGCCTCTAGTAATAATAAAACAGGGCTGAGATATAACGGTATAAACAATAATGTATTCCATCTTCTACTTTGTTAACAGCAATTGTTTCTAATGGGGAGAAAGATCATTAACACATTGCATGTTTAGTTATGCTGTTATATGTGCGTCATCAATCTTCCTGGACTCAAGCTCACAAATCCTGATTGGTATTAGATCTTGCTTAAAGGCTTAATTTATTAGCAAATGTTCTGCATGCAATCAGTATTTTTTTTTTCTTATTAGTATGGCCCCACTGAAGTTAGGCTCAAAACACTGGTAGATGCTTTTTTGATGAGGTGCTTGTTTTTTAATTTAAAAAATCACTGGCATTACAGAGTAAGCAGTTTCAAATGTTATTTTAATTATTGTTATTTATTTTTCTCTATGCCTCGACATTACACTGTTGAAAGCACCTGGCAAAACTGTGTTGACTTTAACCTCCAAAAAACATTCTCACAATTAGAATCCTTGAAAGCTCTTCCCTGGGTAAAATACATCCATCCGAAAACCCTAATATTTACTGCATGATCTCTTATAAAAATATAGATTGTAAAGCTATGGTGAGAGGTACATTGTATGGTAAAGCATGGTCAACTATGGTAAATGTATGCATTGCGCAATTACCTTGCAGATTTACAGTGATAAACTTTAATACAGGGAAAGCAAGGCAACGTATACAGCCAAGCATATTAAAAACTTGACAAAGCAAACAGTTGTAAGGTAATACACGTTAAAGATGGTTTACGTTGCAAATCTGCTAAAAAAACAATACAACATCTGAATTTTACTGCAGTCTGGCCTGACATGACTCAAGGCAAGATATAAAACCAGCCATTTTGATCATGCTATAGAAATTAAAAGAAAAAAAAAAAAAAACTTTAGGGAAGATATCTTGGATCTTAATCTCAAAGGCAGATTACAGTGAAAGCCTCACTCAGCTGCACTTGATAGTGTCATAACATCATAACACTTTCACAAAATTGTCAGCATATTTGCAGCTTGGCTTTAAACTTTTCTACATACAGAATCTGAAATGCAGAGATGATTTTATAACTGGGCATTAAAGATTGCGAAAAATATCACACGGATGGCAAGAGTACAATAACTGTTAATTAGCCAGGTTATGAAGTTAATGTGCATTGAAGTTAATGGAGAATTGTTTCTACACAAACTACATTTCTCTTGATGGAAATATTGAATCTTACTGTTTTTGAAAAAATTATGACACACAACTTTGTCTATCGAAGTCTATCTAAATGCCACTGCTTTAAATAATAGCATCGAAACCCTTCTAACCTGTAACGGCTCCAGAGGTTCCCCATTCTTCAGCCACCTGTAGGAGACATTGGGCTTCCCCATTGCTCTGCACTCCCACAGAAGACCCGTTTCTATAGGCAGGTGGGCATCATTCAGTTTCTGAACCCAGTGAGGCTGTGCTGAAAAGACAAATGAGAAGAATAAATAATGCCAACAACAATATAAGAACATAAGAAAGGTTACAAATGAGAGGAGGCCATTCGGCCCATCTTGCTCGTTTGGTTGTTAGTAGCTTATTGATCCCAGAATCTCATCAAGCAGCTTCTTGAAGGATCCCAGGGTGTCAGCTTCAACAACATTACTGGGGAGTTGATTCCAGACCCTCACGATTCTCTGTGTAAAAAAGTGCCTCCTAACAACAATGTATCTTGTAAAGCGCTTTGTGATGGTGGTCCACTATGATAGTGGCTATATAAAATTAAAGATTATTATTATTATTATTATTATTATTATTATTATTATTATTATGCTTACATTTTACAGCTTACTTTGTTTACTTTATTGTAAGTGGAAAGGTCTTGCACCTTCATATACATTGGTTTGGAATGTCTTGAGAGAGGGGTTGTACTATACTAATGGTGGACTGTACTAAACTAATGTTATAAACAAAAAAAAAAAAACACTACGGAAAGCATCACAGGATTAAAAGGCATTCCCCTTCATCCTCCCTCAGAAACTGCTGAAATAAAAAGCAGCGTTACATCATCGCCGACCATTGAAAAACCCACGATAATTTGCAATAGCCCATATAAAACTATGTGACTAATTATAAGGGTAATTAGCTTCTGGCTGTTCGCAAACCATATCTCAGTCATCTGAAGTTGTTCACCAGATCGTAATCAGGAAAGGTCTTACAAAAAAAAAAAAAAATCTCCCATTATTTGATTTCTGTTATTTGGTATAACTCACATGCGGAGCACACAACGGTTGGTTTAGGGTTAAGGCACAGGCTGCTGGGTGGGTCTCTGATATTGGTCAGGGGGTGGGGGTCTTTCTGATATGTAGCCTTCTCAGAGGAGTATGGAACCAGACCTGTACTCTGGTTGTGGTTTTTTGTCATGCCCTATGAAAAAATTTCCCAGGATGAGACACTCAGCTGCTGGACATGGATAGACTGCTTGTGGCCAATTTTTGTCTTTTAGAAGAAAACCCCAACGCACACTGAAGTCAAGTTGCTATCATTAGATGCTTTATGGATATTAACAAAAAATCTTTGGTTAATTAAGCAATGAGTCAGAACTGGATGCTGTACACTAAGGAGGCTTGGTAATCCAGTGGTTAGAGAAAGGGGTTTGTTACCACTAGGTTCCAGGTTCAATCCCAACCACTGACTCACTGTGTGAGACCTTGAGCAAGTCACTCAACCTCGTTGTGCACTCCATCCATCAGAAGAGATGTAAAACTGAAGTCCTATTGTAAGTGACTCTGCAGCAGCAGTTGTCATGCATAGTTCACCCCCTAGTCTCTGTCAATCACTTTAGATAAAAGCATCTGCTAAATGACTAATTCATAATAACAGTAGAAGCCACACCTCCATTGAGGTTTACTGTGTAACCTCTTTTTCTTTTCTATTTTGTTGGGTTATAATATAATAGTGAGATCTTTGCAGCCCCAGGGTAGATTTTAACATTGAAATAAACATGATGAGCAATGTATATGTTGTGTGATATGATTTCTGAAGTAAAGCCACCTTCAATAATGCTGTACTAAATGTCATATTTGCTTTACTTCAAATGTAAGAGTGTCATTTCTGGACCCACAATTTTGGCTTTATTTTTTCCACAGTAAAAAATGAATTATTTCACGATCTAAAAATAGGTATTTCCCAATATTTCACGATTTAAACATATTTACTAAAGTAAAAGAAACTAGCGTTGTCACATTCAAAATTGATAATTATTGATGTTATTATACAACAAATATTCCTAAATATTTCAATGCTTAGCTGTAAACAGTACATGCTAAATAATATTCTACTACTGTTCCAGTTTTAAAGAGTAAAGACAGGATTCAAATCAATAATGAGCGCACTTATTTGTTTTATTTGACTACAGAAAGCAAACATATTGATTTGATTGGTAAAACAAATCATTGAAGAAGAATCTTTCATTGGCTATTTACTTCAAACTTACTATTTTAAGTAAAAGGTCTTCAGCAGCAAAGAAGGTGGCTATACAACTTAAATGTGATGCAAACCAGGAACCAGAAAAAAATGGAAACCAAATAACACGATTGCTACTTGGGTAACAGAAAATATATTTTTTGGAAACCCTTTCCATTCTACTTTTAATATTTGTGCTGTGTTTACTACATGCATGTATTTGTTTTGTTATATTCATTGTGTTGGCAATGTTCAGTGGATTGATTTAAACTGGGGGATGCTTCTGGAGAATGTAATGTGGGTAAGCTAGTTCTGGGTACTTCCTCCTTGTCGAGTAGCCTAAATACAAAGCCTGAAGCACCTAAAACTGAATTTACGCCGGCTGATACAATTCACTGCACTGAGAAACTCTCCTGTCCCCTTATTTACATACACACTTTAGAGAGCTGATGTGTTTGACTAACTTCTCATCTCCCAAACCCCATGACAGTGGTTCACTGGAACATTCAAATAGCAGTGGATGCTTACTGCTGTACCATAAGATAATTGCCCGGAAGCAGAATAAAGAACTGAGGTAGCAGTTGTTATGTAATACATCATTCCAAACTTTGAATAATGATGTTTTATTGTTATGTCATGTTCAGGTCCATTATGAAACCCAGAAAAAAGGCTATTAATCCCAACAAACGGAATATTATGCAATACCTTGGTAGTTGACCTTGTCAGTGAGATTTTCTTACCATACCAGGCATGATTGTTTAATAATAATACATTGCAGTCTATGCTTCTGAGTTAAAATGACAGCACCAGGGGTATTCAGAAATAAGAGGATATTAGTGTTTGAAGTATCACTTATTTTGCAGCATTCACATACAAATCATGAAAGCAGACAGTGCAGGCTGCAGCAGGTAGACAATTGCTGATATTTGAAATACCCACACATTAATTTGTAAAGTTTGGACAACCCTTACAGTATGCGACACAGGCCTTAATTTCTTTCAAATTATAGTGGCAACATTGACATCATAAAGCATAGCTTTGGTGGTGCCATACACTTTGATTTAATTTATGCCAGAGTGGATAATAACACCCTCAAGATTAATGGTACTTTAAACTTTAGTTCAACACTTGACGCCATGATTATAAAGTATACTAAACAGGAAATATCACAAGTCAACCAACAAAATTGGTTCTATTTGTCAACCTAATGCAGTAAACAAACATGACATTATATTACAAACATCTGTTGATTTAAATAATGTCTACGTTAATCATAACACATTTACTAGTTTGTGGCGATTTTCATAAAAAAATTGAACAACTGGGATATCAAAGCATTTAGAAGTGTTTTTTTTTAACCATACTGTGAACACATAAAGCTCCCACCGGTAAACAGCTAATTATAATAGACTTCACCAAAGTTTAGGGTTTTTGCAATCAAGATTCTACCGATACATTTTCTACACTGATGGAAACGATAAACAAACATGGCTTATCTGTTTCTTATATAAAAGCAAAACATATATACACCTAGACTATAGAAAGTCTCTGTAATAAAATGACACAAATGCCTCATCAAAGTAAATTAAAGTTGAATTATCACTTGCTCAGGGTAGTGATTGCTATCAGAGTTAAATCAATCTTAAAATGCTGATTTGTTAAGTCAAGCAAGTGGAATGATTAAAACAAATTCCAAAGTTAATTAATCTGTAGAGGTTTATGAATGAAAACACAGCGTATCAAGAACTGTTTTGCCATTATGATTTATATTCTAGTCCAGGCGAGTATCAATATCAATGGTAGATTACATTTGAAATTACTTTACTTTCAAAATGGTGTTACTGAGGCAAACCATATTTTGTGATTGACTGTTCAATTCCTTTTACTAATATTTACTGTAGTATTACAGACTTGAAATGGAACTATGGGCATTTATTTATTTATTTTTTAATGACATATTTTTGGTATTAAAAATGTAAACCGATAAAGTCTGAATTCAAAGTTGATTTCAGCCTGAATTGCAGGGGTAAAAAAAATCTATCTCTTGCCTTTTCTTTTGAAAGGCTGTTACAGTCTGCCTTCGACTCAGATAAGGGGCGATGAGCTATTTCAATATCACCATCCTTTTAATGCTAAGTCTATCGTAATCCACTACCATTATTAAGTATGTCTTGTCCATTCTTTCCCAATCCCAGAGCCAGGTCTCTTTTATTATCACTATCACTTTAGACCCCATTTCTAACCTATTCTATTGAATCTATTGAGTTTCTCAGATGAGAAAATCGTAGTCTGATTAATCTGTCTCCTGTTGATTTGTACAGGTAATAAAACATTTTAAATACACTGGAAATATAACATCTAAAGAAAGGACACTATGACCCAGCCTAGTACAGTAGAGGCTATTAACGGGCTACATTTTGTGTTCCTAAATTATTATCTTTTCATTGTGCATTATCTAAATTTACTACTTGAAAATGCTCTGCAGGCTCTTGTGAAAGGGAACAAATGTCGGCATATTATTAATTACATTTATCTTTTATCTTTACGTAACTATTACCCCTCTGGCCAAAAAAAAAAAAAAAAAAGTAGTTTGCAATATAATAATAAAATATCATTGCAATGCAGTTTTCATTAGGTGAACTTTTTCCATCTATTCCCTCCTTCAATTCAGCATCATAAATTTACCCACATATCCTTTGTTTCACAACAAATGGAGAGAAAATTGAATTTCAAGCAAACTGCGTAAGGCCTACTGAAGTTTACTATAGCATAAATTGCTAAAAGCATTGTTAATTCTGTTCATTCTAAATCAATGTAATAAACTGTGGTGCTTTATAGCATTACAGAGGGTCAATCAATCGAAATATGTCATTTCTCTTGTAATGTTTTTATACCACCACCACACACATAAACATTCGTACGTATGGAGCTGGAGGACATCCTCACATTCTGCCAGGCTGTAAGTTACAGCAAGAATGAAAGAAAAGTAATTCAAGTGAGACCTGGGAAAAGAAAAAAAAAGTGAAAAAGAAGTGCCTTAAGATTGACGACAGGGTATTAGGACAGGTTTGTTAAAATCAATATATGGATGAATGGGAGCAGGGTTAACCAGAATCCCAATTACAGAAGGGGTTTATTTATGTCTAGTGCTGTATAAGGAAAATGAAATAAAACTCCAGACATTACTCCAAACAAACAATGATGTGCTCCTTTCTATTTTCAGATGACAGTTGAAAAACAAAAACTGTCATTTTTATAATATAATGTGCACTCTTACACATTTTAGGAGAGATTCGTGAACCTATGTTTAAAGGAAATGTTCACCACAGCCTTTTTGAACCACATAATTCAAAGCGCACAACTTGAACCTCCTTCTGTTTTTCTTTTTCTGGTTTTGTTTGAGCATTTTTATATTTTCATTCAGAACCTCATGTTCAGAACAGCAAACAAGGCAAAATACATGAGAGCAAGGAGACAGGGGAGAAAACAGAAAAACTACAAAAATACCCCACACAGATTTGCAGAGAAAATTACATGAAGTACATAAACTCACGATGTGCTTTGATACAATAGTATTCTAGATAAATTGCTATAGACAGGTGTGAGCTATTCAGAGATGTGTTTATAAAGCCCTCTTTTTTGTTTTGTTTACAACAAAGTCATATACTATGGTGTTTATTGAATGTTCTAATCCAAATGTATCCCCTAGAACTGTTATTATTCTCGAAATATAGACTTAATGCACTAGGTCACCTGAAAATGTTATTAAATTGCTGTGGAACCCAATTATCTTTGATAAAGCATTTTATGTTGTATATGCTATTCAGACCTATATACAGTATACCCATTTCAAACTTTTGTATATTGGTATTTGTTGTAACTTTTTAACTTGCCATGTGTACTCATCATCCACCATTATCTTTGAGGTATTGTAAACGTGTTTTATTAGTCAGTTTCAATTGAAAGGCACTACAACGGTGGGCCTATTCAAAGGGAATGTTTTGTTCGGACCACTTTAAGATCATTTTGATTAATTAAATTTGCGGTTCATTAAACTGTTGTCAACTGTTTGGGAGAGGGTTAGAACTTTTCATTTTTCAAAGCAGACGCCAGTGTTAGCTAATTTTAGGTTTATGACTGACCTGAATAAATAATCTGACTAGCTGAAAAACTTCAATTTAGCTGAAGTAAATACACTATAATCGTAAATCTCGAAAAACTACTCACTTCTAAATCTTTTGTAGTCATTTTTGTATTACTTTAGTATAAATACATGTTAATTTGGATTCATATGTTGTTTTTTTCTGACTTTATGTGAACGAAAAGACACACATTTGCCCGTTTTCCCATTGGAAATAGTGATATTTTGAAATATCACTGTCCTGGTCACAAAAGCAAAGTTTGTGGGGAATAATAGCCATTTTCTATACTTCTGAGGCATAAGCAATTAGGAAATAACACTTACTACCCAGGAACAAAAAATATGTTACACAGTGTTATTAATCTAAGGCTTTGGCAAGCCCAGTCTCCCGCTATGACATCTGTTGCATTGCACACAAAAACGTTATTATCATATTGGTCACACTTTAAAATAATAGCCGCAAATTCACATTGCTGTTATGCCATGTGCCAAGTACCCAAATTCACTTTTGCATTGGACTGGACTTACCGTAGAAAGTCAGTCTTCCTTTTGCAACATTCTTTCCTCTTGAGTTTTCAGCAATGCATTCATATGAACCCTCATCATCCTGCTGGAAATATGGGATTTCAAGGACCCCACTGGATTTGTTTGGTTCCACCTTTCTTGAGAAGGGGAGTCCATCAGCTCTCCTCCAGCTGATGGTGGGAACTGGGCTGATGTAGTAAAACAAAAGGAATAAAGGACAAGAACTAGTTAGAGCCTAAGAATAGTTTTCAATGGCAACATTGTAAGTGATTCTTCTGACCTAAAATCTGCATTTAACAAATCAGTAAAACCTTTTTTCTTTCCTTTATTTTTTAATATTAACACATGCAAACGATGGACTCATGCACATTTTCATGGGGTCCTGTTTGTCAACATATGCTACACATTAATAAAATACAGTACAGCATAATCATCATGGACATGAACCCAGAAAGATGTTCACTTTGTTCTAAAGATTTGGATACACCCACCAATACTTACTGTACACGTGTATAAGGTTACTTACTTTCCCAGAGCAAAACACTCCAGTTTCACTGTCGAACCTTTGGCCACAGGAACAATCTCTGGAAAGTGAACTTCTATCTTTGGCTCATATTCCCCCATCACCCCTGTTGAGTTAAAAAAAAAAAAAAAAAAGTTGCATGAAAGGCAAGAAATATTGAATCAATCAATTTCATTACATAAGGCTATCACAGAAAACTAACATACTTTAATGTAGTATTACATGCGTCTTCAAACATCTGTAATATTGTCATCCTATATTAGATTATAGAGTTGGTAAAAAGGTGATATGGAAAACCAATGTATAGGTATATATCTGTAAAATGCATATTATATACAGTCCATGAATAGAGCCATATACCCAGATAATGCCAGACGTTTCAATATTATTAACCCTGTAGGGAAATATAATGTATATCGTTATCTTTGAGCATGTTCTCTTTAAGAATGTATATTGTTTATCTTTAAGTATCTTGTGTTTCATGTGTTTTACAGTAGCTTCTGTATTTTCTGAAATCATTAAACATCAATGAAACAGACTGTAGCAACAAAAGCTGATAATGAAAAAAGGCTCTTTAAAATATTGCTCAGTGAATAGTGTACCACATATATAAGACTACACCTTATCTGACTCCAGTTAACCTAAATGTATTGGAAAAATGGCTGTGAAATCTCCTTATCTTTATATCCCAGATAAGGGTAAGAGAAAACTGTATGAACGTGGATTGCACGTTGGGTGTTTGGAAAGAATACTCAAACACGTTTGTCCCAGAATTAATGATTATAAAAGCTAATCCTGTATGTTTTCTACCTAGGGTCAGCCACAAACATAATCATGCTGCAGTATGGTAAGGGTGGTATCATCTTTGACTGCTATCACATGCAAAGGTTAATAAGCTGTTCGGTATGTGGGAATTAAGAAACTGAGAAAGCCTAGTTACTGTACCTAGCTACGCGTGTTGTGAGGCATATTATGCTGAAATCTTTTAATATAAAGGTCACCTGTCTAGGAATATCAAATTGTTAGTTGCTACTCTTCTTTCTCTTATTACAATTGCTATTATATATAAGGATTGCAGATGCTATGTAATGCGATTCAAAGCTTGTGGGATAAAATGTATATGATGTCATTAGCAGCTACAGCTATCATATTCACATAAGACAGCATTGTCAAGAAAATGGGGAAAAAAAAGCTCTTCAGTCACTGGGAGGTGATACTAAATATTAAAATCCTGTAAAATGCTAACCCTTTGATTGCCATTAGGAACAGATAGAGACAAAAAAAATAGAAAAATATGAAATATATTTTACATTTTGTAAAAGTATTTTGACCGGTATTTCCAATGTGGAAGGGACAGATCCAGTTATAAATAGAATCTGTTTGCTACGCCTGTCAATCAGAGTGATGGGCATCTGAGAGGCACAATGAGATATATTGTAGCCAGCAGGTCATTGTCTGAGATGCTAATTTGCCCATTCACAACAATCTTATTTACAACTGCTGATGTGGATGGCTGCTTCCCTGTTGTATCAGACAATTCTGATAACAATCTGAATTAGCTCTCCACATCCAGACCTCCTCTGCACTCAACAAGAGAGAAAAATACAGCTTATATAAATAGCAGGGAAAGGGAGATTTCCTGATTACAAATGGAACCAAATCAGAAGTATTCACTAAGACTTTGTGAAGAAATGCAGTTAGGCATCATGATTGGTGATGAACTGGTATAAAGTAGATTCATTAAATATGTTTCAAAAACAAGTTTCATTGCATTGTTCAAATTCAAACCCATTTGAAATGACTTTTTCAGCCTTCAATTGTAACATGCAAGGACTTCAGTTAGATAAAATAGTACTTAATGTACAACCTCACTTTTGATATTAACAATGGAACACTTTCAAACACATTCAACGTCAGCTTTTACTTTTCTATTAATTCCATACACCACCTATTTACTACTTCTTATTTTTGTTTTTTTTTATATAAAAAACCTTAACAATACAGTTTAGGGTTATAGGTTAGCCCAAATCACAAACTACAAAACAAGAAAGCATCTGAGATGTGCTTGATATCACATGTTCAATGACTACCTTAATGGGTGTATCTATCATTTTTTACATCTTGTTCAAATATTCAATAGAGTAGTCAACACAGTTTCCAATATGGTTACTTCTATAAAGTTGCATAATTGAAAAATAATACATGAGCACCACCGGGACACGGTTTCATCTATAGAGCCAACAGGAGGCTTTTTAGATTCTAAAATACTCTCCAGTAATACTAGAAATTGTTTTAACTGGTATTCATCTCTACATGTACTTGATTTTTTTCTAAATGAACAGTCTCCTGTCTGTGAGATGTATTTTAAGGTGGCCAATTCATTTTGGTTATAAGCACAAAGACACTTACCATCAGTGCGCAGCACAAGAGGGGTAGTTGGGCCTTGCACTCTGCTATTTGTAACTGTGTTTGTTACCACACAGGTGTAATTGCCCACATCTGAAGGCTCCACTTTAGCTATGTACATATTTCCAGTGTCCTGTGAAACAAAGCGACGTGTGTCTTGCTGTACGAATGCTGGGTGTTCATTGAAGATCCAGGAATACATGAGTCCTGTAAAAGTATTCATGAAATCAGTGAGTCATTCAGGTCTATAGTTCACACATAAACAATACAATGCTACTGACATTTAACGTTGTTTTAAAGCCAAGGAGCAGAAGATAAAAATGTCTGACAGCCCAAAGAACACAACAGAGTCTGTTGAAGAACTATGGTTGACGTGCCATGGAGTTGTAGGTTTTGTGATCTAGCAGTACAGAAATCCTCGTGTAACACAGTGGAGGCTGAGCTCAATGACTTAATGACCATGCACGGTATCCAGACTTGTCTGCATTTGTGGTTATAGAAATTTTAATCTCATCTCACCATCAGAGGTCAAAATGCGCAGAGATAGTACATCACATGACACTGCCCGTTACAAGCGCACTCCTCCTTTAACCTTGCCGATCGCTGCAGCCAATCTGTGAGATCTGACTTACAGCATCAATTTAACAGTGCAAAACTGAGCCCAAACCAGCGACCATGCACACTGCAAACCAGTGTCTTAACCAATACGCAAAAGAACCATGACAGACTTTGTTGTTCTGAGCACAGGATTCTGGAAGTGAGATAATATGAGAATGTTCAAACGAAACCAGAAAAAAAACAGAATCAGGTACAAGACCTCATAGTGCGCTATGAATTATGTGGTTCAAGACGGCTGTGGTGAAACTTTCCTTTAAATAGAGGTTACAGTATTTCTCCTAAAATGTGTGCCATGGTTATATAGATGTATAGCTTTTAACGCAAGTTATCGACAGGGGTCAGATTCGTAAATGCAGTGCATCACAGAACACTGCCAATTACTCTGGCACGTTACTGATATTATCAGAAGTAGGATTATGAATATGGTTCATTGCTCAATTTTTGGCAGTGAAATAGGCCAAGAATAAAAGAAATATGATGGATTTTGCAATAAAGGAGAGCAATGGGATTGTTGCGTTATGTTTTGTTCATGCTAAACCATTGTACTCCAAGGTCAAACCAAGCTGCAGTTGTCTTTTTTTGAAAAGCTGTTCCTGGATTATTTTACCAAAACCAAAACTGACTAAACTTTTCAGAAGCCTGTCTAAATTTACTCAAGTGTTCCCAGAACTAATCTAAAAGCAATCACCGTTTGTAAATTAGAAATTACTATGGTTTCTTGAACCTTTTTATCTAAAATTTCATACAAAGAAAGAAGTCTCACTTCAGTCTGAAACTGAGTTTGCGGCAGTTATACAGAGACCAACCACGCACTTCTTTTATAGGCCAACTTTTCTGTGTAGTCAATATCACTGAGTATTTCATAAATGAAGCTGGGCAGTGAGGTGAAAATGACTATTCTTTCATTTAGTATGCATATTGTTACACGCAAAGGCATATCAACAGCAGACATCATTTCAAATGAAGTAGAAATGAAAGCAGAAAAAATAGTTATACTGATAATTTGAAAAATAAGGTAACTACAGTATATAATTTGTGGATCACAGATTCTTGTATTTAAGTCTCATATGCCTCAGTGATTAAATAAAGTGGTGCTTATAAGCAATTTAGTATGGCAGTATAATGTGTCCTAAAACTAATAACAGCATTGATTTATCTGTGGCTTTATCATACATTTTAAAAGGATGTTTAAAATGCGTCTGTTCCCAAATAAGACAATTGGTTTTAATTGGGAACAGCCACAGAATAAAATGAGTGTTTGAAGCTCCATTTGGGGAGACCACCAGGGAGCTGGGAACAAGCGACAAGTCTGTGTAAGAAAAAGAAGGCTGTGTGTGAAGCCTGAGTAAAGGTACTGTGTTAACTGTATGTAAATATGTCTCTCTTGTAACGCACTCACACAGGTTGCAAGTTTTATAATAGCATAATAGATAATTGTAATATGCTGGTAGAAAAACAAGGTTTTCAACACATCCCTTACAAGTGATCTGTCACTTAGCTGCAGTATTTTGGATCTGTATATTTTTCCCATCGCTGCTCCATGAGAATCAGACCTGAAACATTGACGCTGGAGTTTTTATTGTCACCGCCTCATTGAAATACATAAACGTACAGTTTATTTGTACATAAATGTGCATGTAATTTCCTTGAATTGAATATTGTATGTATGCAAATTGAAATACTATATTTTACTGTTATCGCTATTCTCATTCCACAGTTTGACCAGTTTTCAACAAACTCATACACTTTAATGGATCACTACTACACACTAAAGGCATCACATTTTATGATAATGAGCATGCTCTATGGTTAAAAATTAATATTACGAATGTATGTGTGACATGAGTAACAATGCATGAGCACAAGATAAACTGAGGTATAATGGTGCTCACATATCCTGGAATGATGTACAATTCCCATTAAATAGAGAATATATCAAGATGAACCAAGAATATGTATTGCAACAAATCCCAGCTGCCAAAAGATGTATATGAGTGAAGAATAATAAATAAAGTACCACGGACACTAACTCTATATCATTTAAATGGTGTGCTTGCTCTAGAAATACTAACAGCACAGTAGCACGTCTATGCTCTACGATACAACCAGAAACATACATTACAGATACAGCACAAAGATGCAACAGAACCCATGTGTCAAATGCATTCCACTCTTTTTTGTCCCGGGTATCAATTTATTAATTTGAGAATTTAAGGAAAAGGTACAAAATATGACAGTGCAGTTATAACCGTGAGTCTTTGACAGGCATAATATAAACAGTTTTGCATTACACCTTTTCTTAACTGACAGCATATCAAGGTTTTACCGAAAACAATAACACACAGTGAGCGGCAAGTACACTTCAATAATAATAACTGTGGCAACTATTCTTCTCAGGAACTAAATTGGCATTATGTCAGTGATAACTCTGTGATCCATTAATAATAACCGTGTGGCTTCCAATACAGAATGCTTTATCTACAGTTATTACGCAGATATAGATTCTTACCAAAGAGATCAAATAAGTAGCCTTTATTTAAAAAATAAACAAATAAATAAAGTATTGTGAGCGGTGTACCTCAGAAAACAGACTGTAAACCGTACACACACACACACACACACATATACAATATATATTAATGAAATATTAATAAAATAAAAAAAAGCATACGCATTTCAAAATGCATAAGGTGCAAAGTACAAAATGAAACCAGTATGAGAAAAACATACTCACACACTTACAAAACACTGACCTATTTTGTTTTGGGTTAAATAAAAAAGATTTGTGGAGCACATTAAGTACAGTAAGCGTGCTTGTGCTTCCTCCTTTGAATTAAATATTTCCTGGCAGAGTTTGTAAATTACATTTTCACCTGCTTTGGTAAAGAAATTCCACATAATGGTCCTTAACATTAATAACTGTATTCAAAATGAGATTTATTATTATTATTATTGTGATGTTTCCAGTACTTATGAAGGCTCCACAAGCTACAGATCTGAAGGGACTAAATGTATGTGACTATATAGTATTTAAATATGTATCAAGCACTTAAAACATTCATATTTTTCATTTGTTTTTATTTGTTCCAGATTTTCTACCCGTGCCGACTTAAATAAGTTAGGGCAAATTTAAATAAGGTAGGCAGTTTTCTTCGTTCTTCTTTTGTTTAAACCTTGCCAGAACTTACTGTAATTTTACATAACATGCACCACATGCCTTGAATTGCATCTCTTGCATAACGCGCACCTCTTGCATATTACCTGTGTGTGTGTGTGTGTGTGTGTGTGTGTGTGTGTGTGTGTGTGTGTGTGTGTGTGTGTGTATATGTATATATATATATATATATATATATATATATATATATATATATATAAAAACACCATAAAATGCTAACTAGAATACTATAACCCAACTATACTGCACACACAGTATATAATGTGCAACCTGTATATACTGTAACAAGCAGAGGCTCCTAAAAACATAAGTCTGTGCATTATATTTTGTGATGCTACTGTATGCCCTTAGTGCAACCTCAGGCTATAACAAACCCTGAAACCCAAAGTCCATAAAAACAGCAAGAAAGCTTTCAGTAAGCTAAATTCTTCTTGGTACTGATTTCAGATCCAAACTGCAAACACAGGTAATATATTTGTTTAAGCCTTAAGTCAGTTACTTCACTTAAAGCCAAAACTACTATAATGAATCTAGAACCTCACTGTCAACAACCACTACTTTACCAGTAAGCACAGGCGATTGCATGCAAAGCACTGTCAGTCAGATCTTTAGGGGCGTTTGATGCTGCATTACTACAAGAGTGTTCCTATTTATAAGTTGTTAAAATCAGCCAGGGGCAGGAATTTGTTATCTATAAAATAGGGAAGAGGCAGAATCCTACATAAAAACACCCCCCTGTTTGAAACAGGTTGATGTCTTACAAGCCAGAGCATATAAGTAGTTTTTAAACTTGAAATCTACTAGACTAGTAGAAACATGAGCATATTATTTTTCTCATGGACTTTTTCGTATCCAATAATTTGATTAAAAAAAAAAATAATCATTTTGTCCTACACACGACAGGGAGGGTGACATTCTTTATATTTTCCATCCTGAGGCTCTATATCACTCTCCATGTTGCACTGATAGCTCTGACTAGAAAGTTATACATTCGATATTATCGCTCTATTTCTCCTCCTGTGTGTGTCTCAAGCTATGCCCTTCCATTACTGCAAGATCAGCACCGGATAAGACAGCAGGAGGTTTGAATCTTTTAAGGGTCTTGTGGGATCTGGCTCCTTACAATATTCACCAGGTTGCTACAATTCTAAGGATGTATTTGGCAGAAGATGACTAAGACTAATCCTTGTTTATTATGCATTACATTTGTGCCTCAATTTCTAGTTGAATTATTTCATTAGTCATGTCAGGAAATTGGAAGTTATTTAAATTGGAGATATTTCATATGTCGGAAATTAAACCGGGCTCATCCATGTTCTGATTAAACCTTAGGCCTGTTTTTTTTTTTTTTAAATGAAGGAATTTAACAATATATTAAATCATCAACTCCTGTCAATCACCTACCTGCATGGTGCTTGTCTTATATCTGATAATATGCTGCCTTGAACTGTACCAGAGATACTCTTCATATTCACACACATTGCGATGATGCTCATGTCACCATACTGTTCATACTGTTTTCATTTAGATTTTAACTGAAGATAAGTGATGTTCCACTTAACCTTTTCCAAATTGAAGAAGGTTCTCATATATTTTGAAGGGGTGCACATTAACAATGGTATGTTTTCTTGTTTAAGTTTTGGCAGAGATGGAGTTAAAATGAAGAAATCCAGATTAGGTCAGGTTAAATTGGGTAATTGATTGCCAATTTAACCTGACCACATCCACATATGTAAAAGCACCTGGACCAGTCAGTAATTCTGGTCAGGGAGGAATTTATTTATAAACAAGAGGATGCAACTCTATGCAGCAATTCAATCCTGTGTTTGTGTGACTCGCAGTGCAGTCACAGGAGGATTACGTGTTTTCTAATGTTCTGGGGTTTTTTTTTCCCTCAAATTAAATCTAGTCATAAAACCCATGTTTCATCTAAGCACCTGGTTATTTTGAAATTCTGCTCACACTCCACGTTGCTCCCAGTCGTCCAACAATGCCTGTTTTCTCATTTAGTTGGCTTAAAGCGTTGATCTGCCTATTTGCTACTTCCCCAAGACTATGAAATCTTTATTTCTAAAGACCTAAAATAGCATTTTATAATTTTAATGTAACCTCAAGTTCAGTATAAAGTCTAAACAGGAATAAAGACTACCCACACAAATTCTAAGATAATAATTGATCAATATTAAAATGTTACGTTTTTGCTGTAACAAAAACATCAGCGTTTCCGATACAGGGATTCTAAAATGCAAGCTTTGCAAAATGCTTAAAAAACAAATCAGAACTACAATAATGACGTGTGAACATTTATAAATGATGACAAAAGTAAAACTGACTATTCCAGAATAGGCAAAAAAAAGGCTATGGCTCTGTTATACAATTTAATAAAACGGTTCTTCCACCACTATCTGTAGGACTGGGTTCACATAATGATGGATTTGTTTGTCACAAGAACAGATTGCACTGGTGCTTGCTCTATCCCTGTCCCATAAGCAATTTGCACCAGTTTGTGTTTGTAAATGTTTTTTTTTTTAAAAGATGATAGTCCTGTACTGGGAATATGTGTTTCCTGCGTTATTTTGCTCAGCTGAGTGTATAAGACTAATGCTACTGAAAGCACTTTGAATGGGTGTATTTCTTCCCATGTTATGCATGGAAAAGGGAATATTTATTGCCCTGCACAATGTAAAACAATACAAAAATATCCATATTGTAGAACTTTCTTAAGTACTGTATATGTGCAATGTGCGGGAAGTGCATAATTTAGTACCCATACTTGGGCGACAGTCACTATAAATCTAACCATACAGTAAAGAAAAAAGTAAGTGGAACACTAATAACTCTGTTTCTGCATATTTCAGGTTATCCTTTCATTTTTACATCAACAGAGTGACCAGTTAAAATAAGTGCACTAACTGGACAGTGTGTATTGCTAAGTTACTATTGCTTTAGTATTTCTGCATTACTAGTGCAGTAATCGCAGTCAAAAACGTAGTTCTGATACAGTATAGACAAGTGCTTAATGGGAAGGTCCATTGCAGCAAGTTGGTTATGCAGTAATCCCAGTACAGACGAGAGGTGGTGCAGCCAATCAGCTTGTTGGGGGGTTCCCTATATATCTACTGTACTCTGCTCCAGCAGGTAGGCATTCTGACACAGGGCACTGTGCTGTACTCAATGGTGATGTTCTGATGTTGCATTGGAGCAAGTTTCTTCAACTGACAGCCCGCGGGCCACGACCAGCCTGCAAGGGACAATCAAGTGGCCCGGTGAAAGATCTGCAAAAAGTGTAACAATTAACTAAAATAAATATGGAAAAGAAAAAAAAAAACCAAAAAAAACAGTAACATCATAAATCAATTTGTGATTAAGAGGTGTTTTATTTTTGTATCTGGCAAAGCAGCGCCCGAATCACACCACCCCTATTCAATCACTAAGCCACTCAGCACGACTCACGCAAGCCAGTTCCATTGAGCTCTGCTTTGCGTACTCTGTGGGCGATTTTTGTTTTTTACTCGTATTGCTATAAAAAGTTTTTTTTTTTCTGTGTTTTTTTTTTTTAAGTGATATAAACATGGCTTTCTGTACTCTAGCAAGTAAAAAGAGAAAATGATGGTGACAAGTGTATTTTCAACAATGAGTGGATCAATAAATACTTATTCATTTTACCAACTGTACCAAACACAAAGCCAGTGTGCTTATTGTGTAATCAATGTGTGTCAGTAGTTAAGGAATACAATGTGAAAAGGCATTTTGAAACCAAACACGGATCTTTAGGAAATCTACATCCAGAGGGCTCAGAAGTTAGAAGCTCAGAAGAGGTGCTGATCTCTTCCTACCAACATGCTTGTGCAGCTCTTGTGAGATCTTGCACTCATCAGTTGTTCTTTGAGAGTCATTAAAAAGTATATAATAGAAAAGAGATCAACAGTTTGGTCAGGAATTTAACTTTTTTAATATATTCAAGATTTCATTTTTGTGTAAGAGATGGAATAGAAACAGAGGCACAAGTTTATTTGTTTTAAGTGGCACAACCACACTGTTGCACAGTTCTCCCTCTCAGACTGTATATTACAGTATAACAGTTATTAATATGCCACATACAATTAAAATGTTTGTTATGATACTCAGTTAAACATGTGATTTCTGAAAGACTGTTCTAAAGACTGCTGGATAAAATTGCCCCTGCTATTGAGAACAGTAGCTTTCTTTCTGGTACAGACACCTCTATTAAGGACCCTGGTGGCACAATCCAACAGGCATGATATCTGCATGCAAATATTCATGACATAAAAATGCTGATAGCAGAGCTTGTTACAGTCAAGAGCAAAGATACTATTTATGTTTACTGGACCCCAAATCGCTGGCCATTGATAAACACCTGCAGACTGTTGGGATACGTTGACATTTCATTACCTGCACATCTGCACTTAGGAGTCAATGTTCCGCTGTTATTTTCCATAATGTGAGTTCATTGTTGCCTGAAATAGATGCCTTGTCATGTTAACGAAAGGGGATATACAGTATTACTAACGCATTGCACACACACTGACATTGTAACATGGTTTTGTATAACGAGACAAAGTAATACATTCACAGGGAAAAGTACTAATCACTTCTAACATACACAACGCAAAATAGGTTTATATTTTAATAATTATAGGTGCAGTATGTCACTCTGTGCCAGGCAGAATGGAGGTAACTCACCAAGTATGATGGATTGCTAGTGGCAGGGCTTCACACAAATGGTACCCTTAAGACATTTTATCTTTTCATTCTCATGCAGGTGATGTAAAAAAATGAATTTGCTTTAGATTCTATTTTAAATCCCAGCGGGCCCAGGAAACAGACTATGAACAGCATATACAAAAAATAAAAATAAAAAAATAAATGAAGCCATTTTTCATTAAGTGAAAGCAAGATCATTTATCCCGTAATAGCTTTCATCAGTGCTTTGTGTGACTCTAACAATTAAACTTACCACCATCAATAGATTTCTCTCTGATGCTAATAAACACAATATATAATCCTTAATAATCAGCATTCAAAGCTCAAAGAGCATTTACAGTTTAATGTGTCAGCGAGGGGGTAATGAACACAACTAAAGCTAGCTGTAGGAATTATACATTTCCTGTCATATTAAAAATGCCCTATTTGTCTAACCTCACAACAAACATGTTTATAGATCTGCCTTCTTGTTAATATTGCACACTGCTTTTTAATGGAAGCTTGCAAATATATAGCATAAATAGGTTTCTTATTGCCTACAAAAAAAAAAAAAGTCTAACTTAAATGTAAAACATATTTGATTTATGTATTACATAATAGTTCCTGAAGTTGGATAATTTGAAGCCTGGGGACAATAACATTACTTTGGGTTTAGTGTTAAAGAACAAGTCATTTTAATCATTATGAGACACATTCTTTAGGGATATAGAGGCCAACTGAGTAATAAACACAAACTCAAATGCAAAAATGGAGCCTTACAAAGACTCACGGCAGCAGTAGCAGCAAACCGATAATGCGACCATCCTTTGAAAGAGACAGGATTTCAAGTCTGAATTCCTGCTAAATGTGAAGTGACGGGAAAGTGAACCAGTACAGCTGGAGTCTTACTGTACTCTACATCCTTTTAAAAAGCATACCTCTGAGATGCAATTAGGGGTTTCTTAATACAAAAGACGGCTATGTCAAAAGTTAATCTATGGAGTGGAGCAACACGCAGGAAGAAAGAATAAATATATATATATATATATATATATATATATACACACACATACATATATATATATATATATATATACACACACACACACAATATATCATCGGGGTCCAATACAAATCTGCTATATATCGAGGCCCTCGTTTTATCATGGGCGTCAGGATCCAACATAAATCCTTTACACGACCTGCTTTTTCTAATTTTTTTGTTTAAAAACCAGCACACTATTTTAATTTGTATTGCTGAGGGGAATTGCTTCTCATCAACTTAAGTCTCCAATTAATTTAATGAATTTTCCTCTCCTTTCTCAAATGCTCAAACCCGATGTATTGAAAGAATCCCATTCCCAACATAGGAGGCTTGTTGCTAGAGAGTTGACGTCACTGCCCTGTAGATATACTTCAGCAAGTAGATATTTCATTTCCTTTGTATTATTGTGCAATGTTTGTGTATATGCTAACAGCACAATATTAATGCTTTGTTTTTAATTGTTTTGTATATTTTTGTTTGTGATGTGTAGTACAAAATAAAACAAACAGTAATTCTAAGTGAAATTATCTATGTATATTGCAGCTAAGGCATGCACAGTTAGACAGTAGCAACAGAACCAAGATATACCCGAATCCGCAGTATAGCGAGGGTCTTGTAGAACCAAGATATACCCGAATCCCGCAGTATACGAGTATACACATGTTGTGTGTATGTGTGTGTATACATACCCATAATATATATATATCTGTATGACATTTGTTAGTGGATATAGCTATATATATAATATATATATATATTTAGTATATATATATATATATAGAATCCCACAGTTTTTTAAACTAATATCCAAGTGTTTGGATATCCCAGTGAGCACAGTTGAATCAATAATCAGGAAATGGAAGCTGCATCACACCACCAAGGCACTGCCAAGAAAAGGCCGTCCCTCAAAACTCAGCGCTCAAGCAAGAAGGAGACTTTTGAGTGAAGCCACAGAGAGGCTAACAATCACTTTTCAGTGGCTCTCAGTGGCTGAGAATCGAGAAATGGTGGACGAGTCAACCATATCAAGAGCTCTGCATAACACTGGCCTGTATGGGAGGGTGGCAAGAAAGAAGCCGTTATTCAAAAAGTACCATCTGAAAGCATGTCTGGAGTTTACCAGAAAGCATGAGAGTGACCCAGCTGCGATGTGGGAAAAGGTTTTGTGGTCAGACAAGACCAAGATAGAGCTTTCTGGCCAAAACTCAAAGCCCTATGTGTGGTGCAAACCTAACACTGCCCATGCCTCAAGACACACCATCCCTACAGTGAAGTATAGTGGTGGCAGCATCATGCTGTGGGGATGCTTCTCATCAGCAGGGACTGGGCATCTTGTTATAATTGAAGGAAGAATGGAGGGAGAAAAATACAGGAAAATACTGCAAGAGAATCTGCTTCAGTGCGCTAAAAAACTGAAGCTTGGGAGGAAATTCACTTTTCAGCAGGACAATGATCCCAAGCACATGGCCAAAGCAATATTGGAGTGGCTCAAGAACAAAAAGGTGAATGTCCTACAGTGGCCCAGTCAAAGTCCTGATCTCAATCCCATTGAGAATCTGTGGCACTATTTGAAAATTGCAGTCCACAAGTGTCATCCAACCAACCTGAACAACCTGGAGCAAATCTGCCAAGAAGAATGGGCCAAAATCACTCCGACACTGTGTGCAAAGCTAGTACATACTCACCCCAAAAGACTTAAAGCTGTTATTGCAGCGAAAGGTGGCTCTACCAAATATTAATGTGTGGGGGTTGAATACTTATGCAAGCAAGATATTTCAGTTTTTTATTTTTCTTAAAAATATTTCCCAACATAAAACCAATGTCACCCTTACAATTATTGATTTTGAGTTTAAGTGTTTTAAAATAAAATATCGAACAGAACGAAATTTCAATGTACCGTTTGTAATTCAGTAATATAAGAGAATTGGTCAGGGGTCTGAATACTTTTGCAAGCCACTGTATATATAATAAGTCATTTTAATCACAAGTACATTGGAAAAACCACATTCTGTTAGGGGCATAGAGGGCAGCTGAGTAACAAGCACACATTTCAATGCATTAGTTCCGTTCATACGTATGTACATGGCTGTTATGTTATCTTATCAGATTCCTACCTAAGTCATCACTGCCTGCGTCCCTTAATGATTAAGGTCAGCTATGGTTGCGTATGGGGCTTTGTTCTGCCAATCACCCAGCCATGATAGAGGGGTGAAAAGACAGACTATTTGGGTGATTTTTAAGTAAGGTAGAATAAGCCAGGTTGCAAATTAGATATTTTGTAACCTGATAAAAGTCACCAAGAGTCGAATAAGGGACAAATGTATTTTGATCCAATTACATTATCACACACACATACATACCCACACACTTTGTTAAGATTACTGCTAATATTTTAAGAGGTAAAAACTGGTACCCAAGAACACTGTTAATAGTAAAACCCCTCCAAACCAATATGCCACTTTAAAGCATATCTCAATGTCACCTTGATAATCCCTTAATCCAAACTCCTATGTATTTAAAGTTTCTGATCAATCCCTTGTCTGCAGGAGATAAGATCATACCAGGGATGTGCCGATTACTGAATCAGGTGGTCACCAGTGGCCTACAGTAAATTGATCTAACCATTTGCAGCATTCTAATTCTGCTGCTGGACAGCTCGGTTTCATGTGACTACAATCTGCAAAAAAACGTAATTGGCGATCCCCTTAAGGGTTTAGTTCAGAAAACCAAAACAATCTAAAATGATACTGTACAATACAGTAGTTCAAAAACTACCCGTCTCCATTGAGAGAATAATGTTCCTATGATAATTATTAATGCTGAAAATATTATTTTACCTGACTTCACAACTGTAGCCATCAATAATTACAACTACTAAATAGAGCCATTCATTAAAACAAGCAATTAAAATGGCATGTACGTGCTAGCAATGTGACTCCAGGCACTTATTCAATAGTGTTTTACCCACTGCTTCAAAATGATGTTAGCTGCAGGTCCAGGTAGAGATATGAGCACACAAGCAGAGTAATTGGAGATCATTCTCCTGATAGTGATGCTATACTGTCAATGGAAAGGATCTGAAACTCCTCACAATGCCTGTCACCCATCACCACAGAAACACACTCAAACAAAAATATCTTTTCCTGATGTCTTAAATATCAGATCTTCAGAGCAAAGCAGATGAGGCAGATGTATCAAATATTTAGAAGGATTGTGCCCATTTAAGTCACTATCTTGGATATTGTTAGAATAAATAAATAAATACATGTAGATGTTTGCCAAAAATCAGTTTCAGCATTATATGAATCTGTTTTAGTGTTAAATCACTTTTAGGATGCGACAACATCATTTTTGGTACCTGACGATTCCACTGATGTTTTTGCTATTTTGTCAATGACTAATTCCACAAAGAAAACCATCCGAATGAAAGAATGAATGCTGGCAACAGGGGGTAGGTCCTCATAAACTGATGAAATTATCAAAAGCGGCTTACCCAGTATGATCCACAAGGGGGTTCTGATTAATAGCCCTTGATCAATCTGTTATGTTCACAAGTTTCAATTATCCAAAACTCAGCCAACATGCCCATCTGAATTGTGTGCAGTTACATAAAGAAATGCTCTACTAATTTAACAGATGGTATTTTAAAAACTTAGAAATGCGGATTTAGACTATGATAAAAAAAAAAATTCCAGCATATTCTATCCTTCTATTATTAAAAAAACAAAAAACAAAAACAAAACATTGAAAAATCTCATTCACTTAACTGGTAGATCTTTTTTTTTTGTACAATATTCTATCTGATATCCCACGATTACCAATGCAAAAATGATTGATGTTACTTTTCAACCACTTTATAGCTTCTACATTATATACAGCTCAATCTGCCTATTTGACTGCGCTTCATATGAAAAAGTCAGCAAGGGATTCTTTTTACCAGCTGTCTTCTTTGCATTATCTGTCCCAAGACGGACACTTTGGCAGGAGAAAGGTAAAATAGTAGCTTTAGGGTATGAGAAATGCTAGGGTCTTCAAAGCCACAGTTCATCAGTAATAGCTGAAGCCATATGGTAATGAATACACATATGTTATAACTTCACATGATGATGCACACCCCATGGGCGTGCACAGTAATGAACTGTGGATCAGGACATCACCGGTTAGCATGGGATTTAACAAGCAAAGCAGACAGCCTGACACCACAAATCATCAGTGTGAGCAAGAGGACAGCCATGCTATTTGTGATCTGACACAAAAACACATTGGACATGTGAAAAAAAAAAGTGCCTGTGATGAGTCAAAGGGGTTTCGGTCTGCAATTCAGCCTCCAAACAGTAGAAGGCATCAAACCAACTCGGGACTTCCCTTACCAAGGTCTCGTGACCATGACAAAAGTCATCTTTATGAGGGGCGGCACCTTGGTGAGGGGCGGAAGTACGAGTATGTAAATTCCAGCCACTGGAGTCAAGTGAAGTTAAGAATAAGTGTCAGTCTGGGATTGGTGATCCACTGACTACCGGGGCGGGGTTTGCATACTAAAGCAACGTGCTACTGTGTTCGGGGTTGGTCCTGAGGAATAGAGGCGGGGAAAAAAAAGGCTGGAGGGAAGTACGTGCGTGGTTAGATTGTGTTATTTACTTTTAATTACGAAGGGAGGCCTTACTAACTTTGCTCTTTTCTGTTTTTATTCTTTTTTGTTTCATTTTGGATTGAGCAGATCACGAAGAGGACTAAGAGGATTCCGTTCGTTTATTTTTGATTACTCCAGCACTTCCTCCCTCACATCCTTCTTTATTGTTTTTTTTTTTTATTTTCCGTGTAATATTAAATACATTTTTTATTTTTTTTACACGTAAATCGCTGTCTGGAAAATCCATTTTTACTCACATGCCTCACAGTGCCCATCTATTTAAAGTGGAGATATCAAAAACACAAGAAACCGTTGGGCAACCATGACCGACACAAAGTAAACAGGCACAACTGTAAAGCCAATGGGGACCAAGGTTTCCCCAATTATTTCTTCTAACTCGTATCAAAAATACAGGATAAGTTAGAAGAAACAACTGGGGCAACCTTGGCCAGCACGAATTGTTTCTACTGCCCCAAATGTTTCTACTAACTTGGCTTGTGTTTTTCAGGCACAATAAAATTGGATCGAACTCGCATCAAAAACACAAGCCAAGTTAGTAGAAACAATTGGGGCAACCCTGTGTTTCTCACACATAAATCTTTTTTTTTTTTTGTTTGTTTTTTTGCAATATAAACCCTGTGTGGGAGTCAAACCAAAGACATGCTTCCAATGCAGCTTGCAATGCAGAAGCCCTAGCTTTCACAACACAGTTTGTCCTTCCATTTTACAACATTTGCAAGTAGTATAGCAGTAAAGTTACAGTTTGACAAGTAACGAGACAAACAAGATTTTGTAAATAATGATTATGTATTATCCTGATTGTATTGAAAGCTTTCATCTGATTTTGTAAACTTTTATGATAATCTTGATCCGTTAATTTCGTAAATTACATCGTTTTAATGTTTAGGAAGTAGTACTCAGGGAGACGGTGTTAAATTCTCAAAATGTTTGTTTTATTTGAAACTATAAAATAATTCCTGTCAGGGGCCGGAATTAACGGCACCAAAATAATAATCCTAGGTTTTAGTCTTGGCACTTTCACTGCATATTCTCTCCAGTCACAGCTCACAAGCTCGCTCAGTCGCACCCACAGTTTCTCAATCACGTTCAGCTCTGGACTGTCTCCAGTCCCCCGGCTCATGCACGCCCTAATATAACCTCCCGTCGTTTCCCACTGCTGTCCAGCTCATCAACCAGTCACATCCATGCTCTGCAACCCCTGAAAACAGCAAAACAAATTCTCCCCACTCATTCACTCACTCCCCCTTCCCATGCTAAGTAACGGCATGAACAGTTCCCCTTACAATACATGTAACATAAAAAACAGATGACACAAACTGAACAGACAACGAGGCCTGCAACAACACAATTGTCCAGGTTGTTACAATATATTTTTTTAAATTTGAAAGTAAAAATATATGAAAGCATAATGACCTTTATGTACAAAAATCTTCACTAATATACAATTGAACAAGAACTGTTGAGTATTTAATTTCATTTCATACAGTATTAAATGGCAATGTTTACATCTGATAGTGAAAAATAAATAAATATCAAGATAGACAAAGGATATAAATGTCTATGTATTCATTTACTTCAATAGTTATTTATTTATTTATTTATTTATTTATTTATGTTTTACTTTTAGCAAATATATAGGTTGTATCCTTCAGCATATCTAATTCTCAGAAATTAATGTTCCTTTTTATCCAGGGGGGAACACAAATAATGTTACTCTCATCAACCAGTATCAACAGGAACCGTACTTCCTTGCGCCAATAGGGACCTCATCACAATGAGTGTTACACTGACAGGAAACCAACATTTTTCAGAGCTCAAGATCAGAATCTCACAAAAAAATTTCCAAATGTAAACAATAACAAAGTCATGAGAATTCTCAGCTGGCTGACTTCATCTTTCAAAATACTACTTGTTTTCTCAACTAATCGTGTAGTGATGGCAGTGTAACACAATAAATACGCTTACAAACTGAAGATTGTAGTTTCAAATTCAAGGCATGCCAGACCTTTTTTTTTGTATTTATATAAAAAAAGATATTTTTTGCATGCAAAAGTTCCATTTTAAAACTGAAATAAATCATTTAATATAAGATGTCACAATAAGTGCGTTCCCTAGTATATTTCTATGTTGACAAAACAAGTTAATTGTCATTAAACTCGGGTGTCCTGTAATCTAAATATGCATGGATAAAAGTGCCTGTGGTCTGCAAATATATGTTAGAAGAAGAAGATGATTTTTTTTTTCCTTCCTTTGGTGACTTATTTCTCTTACTGTATAACAGGCATTGCCTTTTGTTTCTGCATTTCACCTAAGCATTTTGGGAACTACAAATTAAAACAGAAATTGAGCTTTTGGCTGATTTACTTTTTGCTGCGCCAATACCCTGAAATCATGTAAAATATCCTTGCTGTATAGAGAGGCTCCGGCAGTTCTCGCTGATAACTTGGCGTGAGGAACTACTGTTCCTCTCAAATTGTTTCTATTAAGGTCATCATCTTTATCTATATCTATTTTAAACCCTGCTGGTTCTGTTATACCTAAAGTAGCATGTTTGGCACTGAGCTACTTTGTTTTACTGCTTCAATCAGATTCAGAAGCAGCACAGAGCATACACTGTTTTATACAAGGGATTATGGTTTCCTCCTGTATTGATGACACAAACGAGGGGAAGAAGATAGTGGTTGTCTGCCTCTATGGGGAGACTGGAGTCCCAGATTCAGGTAAAGAGGTGATGTGCATCATTACCTTGCTATCACGTTAACATTTAGTATGTATTGTTTGCTAAAGATAAAGTAATTCATGCAGCTTATTTGTGTTAATTGAATCGTGTTATCCCTGAGCTGGGCTATGCAATTTATTTCCAGTTTTATTAGGAAATCCAGTTTTGGCAGATATGTGATGTGCTTATTCTTTGTTGACAGCCCTGCTATTTATTTATTTATTTATTTTTGTTAAGACTGTTGTTTGATTGATTTATCCTAAAACTGTGAAAGCTCGTACCACAATCTTCAACAAACGCAAACTCTGGGCATTGGGTTGTGTAAATAGTAAAATGTTCTGATCAATGAAAAGGCAGAAAATCAAAAACTCCTTTTTAACAGGAAGAGTTTCGGTTCAAACTTGTAAAACCATGAAGTTGTATATTATTATTATTGTCGTTGTTGTTATTATTATTATTAAAAGGGGGATCATTTTTGATGGAAATGGAAATATCTGCAGAATTTTTGCACCTGTTACTCCGTTAAACAATATCTTCCTATTTTCTAACATGATCCTCCTTTTTGTTTGCTGGCAGACCACATTTCATGCCAAATTTTCTGCAGTTCTAAATGAATAAGTAATGAGCATTTAAGCGGTTTTATCCACCAAAATAATACTTCCAGTTCAACTGTGTTAGCAAATTCTATATAACCACAATTGCAAATTGTACCAAACCAGCGGAAAAATTTGCCAAAATGCAAACATAAGGGCGAATTCTTATTTTCAATTTACCAATTGCTTGTTTAATTAAACATGATTGGAACAAAATGTGGGTTTGAAAGGAGGTATAACTGTAGTGTATGAAAATAAATGAAAACTTTTTTTTTGGGATGTACACGAAAGGTTTAAATTAATCATTTACTTAGGGACGCTTAATTGTTTCACTCTTTATTGTAATATGTTATCATTATTTCAGAAAGGAGACGCCCACAAGTAAGCAAATAGATTAACATAACTATACAGCAAATTAAATGCTGCCATCTACATCGTAGTACATTTGGCCGAGGCCCTCCTCCTCATCCAAAGCATGTGATAGCCTCTGAGTACTGGTAGAAAACTACAGTAACAATTTTGCTGTTATGGTTGATCTGTACTTTGTGCAGCATACATATAAGCCACAGTATCCAGTAATGTGAATGTATGAAATATATTTTCTCTAAGAAAAATGAGACAATGGAGTGTGAATTAGTGGCACCATTGTATTAATTAAGTTCTATGAAGCAATGTGCACTTCATGTTCACATAGAAATGTACAAAATATCATTTAAAATGAAAGTGAATAAAAAGAAGGACTATGAGAATTTAACAAATAGCTAGGAAACACAAATTAAGACAAATTAGATGTCAAAGAGTAGATTAACATAAGAGCAGAAAAACAATCAGAAAAGCCAACAATGACATGCCCTTTATAGTGATATTTTAAAGCCTGTCCTTTTTCTGTTATCTCAGTCATTGAGACCTCATAACATTCAACATATTTTATAATTAGGTATGAACACTTTTCAAACAGACTTAATTGTTCCTTGGGAAAAAAAGAAAATTGTATGTTATAAATGAACTGAGAGTCTGAATCTTTAATTAACGATGGAAGGTAATTATTTCTGGCCAACTCCATTAGGTTCAGACCCACAGGACTTGCACACATCTCTGACAAAAATACATTCACTGTAATTCCGAAGTGTAAAAAAACCCAGAGAATCTACTGAGCATACTGTCTTCACATGACACATTTTGAAGCTGCGTTTTGCAAAATGCTTTAATGCTCGGTGTTCCTATTATTCTCTATATCGCAATTTTATTGGGGATAGAATTTCTAGGAATAATTACATGGTTTGCCTTGAAAGTCACACCAGAACAGAACAAGGCAAATGTAGGTTTAGCTGGTTAAACTCTAAAATCTGACTGGAAGTTTAAGCTCTCATTTTGTGTGAACACCAGGACAGTCAAACACAAGCCTCTCTATAGGTTTCAACATTTCGCTGCCTTTCTGTTGATGAAGGTACAAACAGATGACCTGGAAAACATCCTGTCAGTGCTTCCCTGTCCAGATTTATGCCAACACTAGCTATGCAAACCTGTTTAGTTAACAGGCAGAAATTGCTGACATAAAAATGTCAAGTTCATCATTTACTTCTCAGGCAAATCTCCAGCCAAATGAAGGCAAAATAACAGGGCAACATAAAGTGTGTTGCATATTGTTAGGCAGCAGGAAATTTAACTAAAGAAACTAAGACTGTTTCATTTTCCTGGTGGCATTGACTTTAAGTTTAGATTTTTAACAAAACATTGCATCCACATTGGAATTTCTAATTGAACACCTTTCCATTCCTATTGTGGCTTGTTTGGAAACTTATGCAGAGCTTTTGGAAATGACTGGCTGAACATGGGGGTGTACGCATTGATTTGCTACACTATTGACTCTTTTGTATGCTTTTTATGAAGTTTGTTACGGGGTCCTTCATTTTCAAAACAGGCCTCGAAAGCAAGGTATTTCATCAAATGATACCATCAAGAATTGGTCCTAAAGAAAGGCATAGGATTTTGCACCATTAAAAGGTACTGCGATGCAGAAAGTACTTTTCAGAAAGGTGTAACAAATAGGTGTCTAAAAAGCAGCAAGGGATCCACCCTAATGCAAAATGTTGTACTTCTGTCAAGCCTGTATAGGATGTGTAACCCACTAAGCTTCTGTGAGAAGAATCCCACAAGGGGTAGTACTACAGATTGTGTTACAGCCAACTTTAATTGTTCATTTTCCCCCTGCAATTGTAAACCCTCTTCATTTTCTACCAAAGGGAAATTAAATGAATACATTACATCTGTGAAAAGGTTACAGAGAGGGAAATTAAATGAATACATTACATCTGTGAAAAGGTTACAGAGTGACTTGAGGTAGCACACGTGTTTAACAGCATTCTGAAATAAATGTAGTCATCAGCAGAGAAGCCAGTATTTTAACTGTTGTTGCTGACATTTGGTTCTATGTTATTTTCCTTCAGTACAGTACTATAATAATAATAAAACGTTTCCTAGTGATATGCAGTAATGAAAAAGGATCATTTGATCTCATTTATATTTTTTTGAGAACGACTTAGCCAGGGCTGAATAGAAGAATAATTTCAGGACAGTATTCCCAAGCATTTAGAGCATGAAAAAAAAAATCAAGCATGCTTTAATTAAAGATGAACACTGATATATTTGGACTGCCTTAACTAGGTTCTTAATTGTTCATTCAAATAATGAAGTTAAAGCGGAACTCCAAGGATTGGTATAATTTGTCTGAGTGTACCACATATTCGTCGATGCACTGTAGTTCTTCTATTTTTGTGGAAAAAACAAAAACAGCTTGAATTGTGTTCCCTGCCAAGATCAAACACAGTTGTTATTATTTACTATGGCGATTTATTCTACAGGACGCCAGCTTAAAAAAAAAATAAAAATTCTTTAGTGAACTTTTTTTACGCAGCAAAAATGGCTTGGCTTGTGGTGAGTCAATCAGAAGTGTGATGGTGGGCTTTAATTTAGAATTCAGTTCTAGCGTCTCGCTGAGACAATTAGGTTCAACCATATTTAATGTGTGTATCCTGAAGGCTTCTCTTCTTAGTTGTTTAATAATATCACCACTCTTATAGATACTGTCACCTTTTCCATCCCTATAAACTTAAGGCTCGACGAAGATCCATGATTTAGTGCTTTATAATGCTTTAATTATCCATATTATTATTCCTTATAGCCACTTCATATATTAACGATGCAATGCAGTTGGTAGATATATATATCACAATGCATCGTGATGTTGCTAGCATTTCCAGATTGTGTAACCTGATGAAGACACTGATGTGTTGAAACCAGTTGTTTTACGCTTTTTAATGGATATAAATAAAGATTGGTTTTAATGGGATACCGAGTACTTCACCTCATTGAACTGTTCATAATTTAAAGGCTCTACAGAAGTGTGGTGCCATTCTGGTTTCTGGTACTTGGGGCAAGTGGATACCACAATCAACTGTATCAGAGACAATGACATTTAATGATCTATTCCTTTGTGGTAAGCACCTAGTCACGTTAAACTTCTTGTGCACAACTGAATTTGTAAAAAGTGTATATATATATATATATATATATATATATATATATATATATATATATATATATATATATATATATATAGCAGTTCTTTGATTTATTAGCTATACCAAGCAGGTGACAGCTTAGTTTAGACAGCAGGCTGTACATTTGATTGTATTCAATCGTCTTACTTTACAGGAAGATATCACTTTTAAAAGCTTCCTATACATTTATGTTAATGGTTAAAAAAAAAGGAATAAACATTGAGCTGTTAAATGTTTGTGTGGTAAAAGCAAGAGCACACTAGTTGCAATAATACCTTTTCTCCAGCATTCACCTAGGTAACCATGAGTGACATGGTGACAGCTTAAAGGGACACGTAAACCCATTCTCAAGATTAGATTAGGGCAGTCTCTGCATGGCGACAGGCAGAGAACACCAAAGGATAGCTAGTATAGGTAGAGAAAGATAAATTGCTATTACTAGCTGATAATAAGTGCACATATCCTCATGGTTAAGAAAAGCCCTGCTTCTCGTCTTCTCACATTTCATAGTGAGGTAAAATGGCTTTTGAAATCAAATACTGGATAGAAATGTAGTCCATACAAAATAGATATACAAAACTTAATTATACATCTGGAGATACAGCAGGGCTGGTATACAATGTATTACTCCAAACAGGGTTAGCCAACCTACGTTTCATCTTTGTGTGTAATCACCACATTCTGCACTGGTTAGATAGATAACAAAAACACTTCAATTATCAATTTCACCAAAAAAAAGGTACAGGATTGCGATCTTGTCTGGGTTTAGCACTATGCTTATTATAACACTAAAGTTGATATTAGACTAATGCTTGTAAATTGAGATAACATCAATACAAGGTCCTATGGCTCCTTAATGAACATCTTCATACCTCCAGAATGGGGTGGTGGACTACACAGCAGCACAACTCCTTGTCCTTCACGCACAGAAACAGTACTTCTTGTCTGCGTCTTGAAGTGTTCTAAATCTTAAGAAAAAGAATAGAAGAAAGGTATGTTTACAATAGCAACACAGACAGGAGCAATAGAAAATGTAACATTCAGGGTGCTTTACATGCTAGATGTGTAATAGAACATGTATGGCTGACCAGTGTTTGTGCAAGTGTTTCCCTAAAACCTGTACTTAAAAGCTATCACCACAATGTTATCCGTTTCATCTAGCAATTGCATCTAGACTGGTAATGTCAATTATAAGACCCAGGTCCAAGCCAGAGTTACAGTCTTCTTTTTTCATCCTCTCTTCTACCTGGTACCATATTCTTTTATAATGATCCTACAGTAAAGACAACATTTCACTACCTCCCTCAAACAGTAATATGCAGTATGCAGTCTTATTCAACAAAGAAGTTATGTGTTGAGTTAAAGTTGAGAAAGAGTCTGGATGCATTGCATTACTCTTAGAAAGATAACAGCACATTAAGCAACCTATTAGAACAAGTAAAAAAAAATAAATACATTTTATAAAAGTAGTTTAGTTCAGAAGGAAAACAACCTCAACGTTACGACTCAGTGCACTCAATCCATGATGGGGATAGTTGAGAAAATGAGAAGCATGCTTAAACTTAAGACATTGTTATATAAAGTTATTATGCTGTATTACTGTTCCTTATCTTTAAAGACTTAATCACACTGGTTATATTTCAGTAACTCAAATGTAAGTTCAAAATATTCATAATTAGTAGTACTGCAGGCACATAACTTTTAAGACATCTAGAATAAATTACTAAACAGCCTAGTGATGATTGGCCATAAACCTTAAGTGTGACAAATCATTTGCTTTTATAACAATTGCGGTCTCAGGAATAGCAAACGATCCCACCAAATCAGTATTCCTAATTTTTCAGTAATTAGGATTAAGTCAACAGCAGAGCTTTAGTTCAAATCTGATTGAAATAAATAGTTTTTGCCACTTTTCATACAGGTTTGTAACATGGCCTCGTTTACATTTCTAAACCCTGCTCTGCCTTATCTTACAGTTAATTACAAATGTATAAAGAGCAAATCTTCAGAAATGCGCAACAATTCCTTGTATTACTCAAACTGACATTTTCTGATATGGACTATCGTGCTATTGTTAGTAAAATCAGTACTGTATGTCTAACCTTATGTTATTACAAAAAGGGAGCTTCAGTTTGTTAGCAATTATGTAAACACTAGCTGCAAACACAATGGGAGGGCATGGCAACTCCCTTTGTTTGTTCTAGCACCGAGAAATCAAACTAGGATTTCATTTACTATGTGCTGTAGAAACTTGATACATTCAGTAGTTCTCTTACCAGTTTGCTGAAGTGTCAAACACAAAGCTCTCATGTTTTGTGTAATTCCTGATCCTTACAAAGAATCTGTAAGCATTATACAGGTTCTGTGTGATATTCAAGGTGCAGAGTATATTCAATTAAAAGTTATATATATAGTGTAACTGGGTTTTTTTGATATATGGTAGCATTTAAGAGATTATAAGATTGAAGGCAGCTTTGTCATGAATGCTAGTTACACAGGTTGCACGTTAAATTATAAAAATTACTGTAGCAGTATTTTTGTTTCCCTGTGATATGCACTGCATGGTGAACATTGTAAAGCTAGTAGAACATGTCAACCTTCAAAGGTACTGTAGATTAATAACAAACCTGTTTCAATTGTTTTTTTACTCATCTTTACAAACACTATCATAGCCAGTGCTAGTGTCATTGTTAACTTGCAAATTATAAAACTTTTCATCATCTAGAACTACGTCCCAGAGAAGTATATATGTAACACAGATTGTTTTTTTTTTTGTATGTGTTAAAATTGCCATGCTGCGAGAGAGAAAAATTCAGATCATTAAACAAAAGCTCAAATTAATGAGGCTGTTTACTTGCACAGTTGAGAACACAATATGTATCACACTAAAACAATGTCAAACCACCTCAAACATGAATTCATTATTTATTTATAGTCAGAATTATTTTAAGAATGCAGAAAGCATGTCCTTAATCATAAAGTCATACCTGAACAGTTTTAATAGATTCTACACCCACCGTTATTAAATCTTTTACAATATTCATTCCCTACAAGTGGTGTAATACATGAAAACAAAATAGAAACCCATTGAAATCACTTAATGCCAATTCATGGAAAACAAAACCAAGAAAGCTGAAACAGCCATCCGTCCTGGTTAACACCCCTCAAAAACCACGTACAATTTCTATGTAAGTATATGACACAGTCTATCGATGCCTGTTCAAAACTGTCTCAGATGGGAAGTACACATGTATTTTAATGTTGTACTTAGCAATGCTCTTTAAGAGTTGGCAACAAGAGACTAGATGACAAGAAATAACACATATCAAAGCAGAAAATAAAGGAAAGAGATGAGAACCGATACATTAGATTTGACTTAGAATCAAGGAGCCAGGTGTTTATTAGAAATGAAAAGGGGGAAGAAAGAGGTAGCTAAGATAAATTAAGAGAGCACATTTACCCTCAGTCTGTTCCAGTGAAATTCTTTCCTAAGCTGTGCATGTTTCCTTTTTGGTGTTGGCCTATAATGTATGTAACGCTGCCTTTGTGTAAATCCAAGGTCAGAATGAGCTACCGCTAGTGCCTGCTCAGCCAAGCAACACAGCTGCCCAATACACATTTATTTATTTACACAAAAATATAGTTCTGTAAAGCCCTGTTCCTCACACTATTACAGCATAGCATATTTTAAGAAACAGGGGACTTCAAAACACTGTTTAATTCTACATCTTTAACTAACTAGGTCTGTGTGACTCAGAATATATGATTAATGAATTACTCTTGCTCTGCAATATCATACATATTGCTATGTCATCTCCACCAGTGGCACAGGAATGAAGACTTTTCATTTTAGTGGAAATCAATGCCAAATCTGCAGCTCTGGTGATAACCCGGTTTGAAACAAGATTGCTGATTAGTTCTGCTTCAAGAAAGAACTTAAATGGCTCACTTATTTAGGAAGGTGTAGTAGAAGGTCAGCTAATAAATACCGTACTGACTGTGGTACATCTTTTTTTTTATTCTTAAATAAATAAATTTACTTTTAACCCTGACAACACACTTTCCCTAATTGCCACTTAGAGTCCTTAGCCCTATTTGGGCAAAACTGATTCTTGCATTAGTCTCCGCTTATTAGATGTTACCAGTGGCAACAATGTGTATGCACTTCAGTAATACAATCTCACCTCATGTGGCAACAATACTCATATTGCTGTGTTCATGCTGTGCCATCACAGTTTTTGTATATTGCCATCCAATACGAAAGTGCCAAATATTTTCTGATTTGATAATTTACAGTTAGGATATTGTGTACAATTCACAGTTTTGAATATTTAAATTTTTTATGGTTTAAGTCTACTTGGGCAAATACAATAAAAAAAAAAAAAAAAAGATCAGTGGCAAAGTTAAGGGCAGGGCACCCAAATGTTTACTTTATTCAAATAAACTGGGAATTCGTAAAATATTGGTTGCTCGCTACTTATTGCATTATTCTTTAGTTTTTTGGGGAAAAAAAAGCTATACATAAAAAAGATATCCAAATAGAGCTTTTGTAGTTTTTAAAAGGTCAAAACATTGGTTTTATTGTAGTAAAAATAAACATAGCGCATGCTTATTTTTAGTTGGTACAGTACATAGAAGAAGCAGCAGTCACAATTGTAACAGTGATATTAACACTGGGCTTCTAGTCCCCAACACCCACCAGGTCTGTTTTATAAAGACTACACATACTGTATATGGGTGAGTCCATTTCAGATTACACATTTGTCCCCCTCAAAGAAGTATGTTTTCTCTTCAAGTAGTGTTTCACCTTTAGTTTGTCAGCTGTAGGTACAGAAACCTGACTTGCTTTTGTCAAAGACAACATTCTTGTGGTAGCCCCCTGCCAATTTAATGACATAAGGTTTTTGACAAGAGCAAATCTGGAAAATTAAAAAAAAATAATAAAATCTACAGGGACTTGTTTTCGTGTGTAATCCAAATGGCTGTACGATCCAAGTGATAGAAGTGCTATTTACTTCAAAAGTAAGCTTTTGTCAAACAGCGCTTCTGATATCTTCGGCATCCATGATGTTGTGGTAATCGCATCTGCCGTCTTTTGTGTGTGTGTGTGTGTCCTGAGCTAACAGGAAGGACTGTATGCATTAAAACAGCTGTAAGGAAAGCATAGATAAGAAATTGCATTTTCCTAAGGACTCAGGGATAACAGGATAGATTCATTTTAGGTGTGATAGATATTTTTACACCCAGTGAAGCGTGAAACTCCAAGGGAGTCACTGTGAACATCTGAATGTCCTTTGAGTAGACAGCCAAGCTAAATACAGACAGCCCTCTTTATACCACCACGTAAAGGCTATGGGCAACAACAGGCAATAAGCGAGGGAGGAGGGGCAATAAAAAAAACATAAAACAAAACACACACAACCTTCTATGTTTGCAATAAATTCTAACGTTTTATTACAGTTACTTTTGAGGAACAGTTTATAGTTAAAAATAAAAAATAAACAGTCATTTATTGTCTAACAATTCCATAAAAAGAAAAAAGAGAGATAACTTTCAGTTTTTTTTTTTGTTTTAATTGGCCATGACTATTTCACTGGCGCTACAATGAGGGAAACTACAATGCTTATATTTACGTTTGCTTGGCTTGGGAAGTTGGCGGATGGTGGATAGCGAGTTGGCAATATAACAAATACACATAGCACAAATAGCACTGTTTTTACATTGGTGACATTGTTCGGAGAGAATAGCTGGCGGTATGCAAGGGGGGCGTTATAAAGGAGGCGGCATAACGTGGGACAACTGTAATATAATTTTTAAAAGAAAACAAATTTGCAAAAATTATGTTATTCTGTAGTCTGTGGAACTATGTAACAGTAAAAATATATCTATTTAGTTGGGATTGTTTTTGTTCTTAAGATAATTGCTCATTTGTTGTTGGTGTAGTCAGTAACTTGGACATCAAATAACATGTTGTAGAATTGATTATTAGGAGACTAAACAACCAGTCTGTTCTGTGAAATATCCAGTAAAAGGCATATTACCTGTTGACGTTACCTGTTAACATGTTTTGAGGGTTTGTATACCATTTTTTTATAAAACATACAACAATAATAATGGCTTCCTCTGCCAATGTGAATTATAGCTTTGCCAACAAGTTTATGACTCTAGTGCTATCAACAACCAGCCATGCAAAGACAGTCCTTGAACAAATTCAACTTCATCATAAAAGATAAGCACAGTCAGTGCTATTTGCTGCAGCTTTTCATCTATTCATCTAAATTCCCACAATATCAAAATGTAGTAGACCAACTACTTTTTCACCTAGCATTTGTTATACATTTGAGCTATGAGAAAAATGCTTTTGATCTTGAATCAAATCTTTAAAAAGCTTTGGCAAGTCAGTAAAAAGAAACTCACAGTTTTAATTAATTGCTGCAATTAATTAATTGTTATTTCTCCTATAAGTTATATAATGCCTCGAGCAGTATACAACTGTGTGAGTATTATTACAGTCAGCACTCACATATCCGACTTTATACAATTTTGACTTCAGTGACGGTTAAAAGAGTGTGACGCATATCTGATTATTTCATTTCGGCCTGATCCAACCCTTGTCTGTTTTTCAGGGAACAGAAAAAGATACAATTTCAGAAATACATAGCTGAAAAGACTGTGTTTTAAAATAACAAGGATTTCATTTAGCTGTACTGTAGTTGACGCTGTTGGTATAGTACTATATTTTCAATAGAAGTATTTTAATTCAGAACGATATGATTCTGAAAATACTGTCTGCCAAAACAGACTACACATGTAATATAATGCATGCTTTTATATCCGGTGCATATTATAGCAGTATGTAAAATTCCCAAACAGCAAATTGAAATCAAAATGTTGCTCATGCTCAGAATTGCAATGCAATTTAGCAAAAGATAAAAAAAGCACAGTTTCCAGAATTAAAACAGTATCCAAAGTCAGTATTCAAAATTACAGAATATAGCGCTCGATAAGGCCCTAATGTCACAGTTCACCTGAAAATGAAAATACATAAAAGCAACTAAAGATCAAAGATTTTTTTTTAAATGCGTCACACTATCTGAAACTGTTTAATGATTAGCTGTTTTAAATTACAGTAGCTGGTCTCGTCCACTTTGTTTTTGCTGCATTTTAGTCAGGTGAAACTGGAAGAAGCTCTGTGACTGCACAATTAAAGACAGACTGATTTGCGCTTGCGAGAAAGAAAAAAAAAAGGCTGTGAGGAATAAGCAAATAAATTGTAACATTGAAGAGATGGGCTTTGTATCAGAAAACTGATGCCCGAGTCTGAAATTTGCATGTGACGGGCAAGTGCATTAATCTGTTTTATATATATATATATATTATATCTATATATATATATATATATATATATATATATATATATATATATATATATATATATATATATATATATATATATGGGAATATATACCCTTACTTAATACAAGGATTTATGTTCCCGTCATTTAAAACATGACTGACACATAGATCTGTATGACTTGTATTATTATTATTATTATTATTAATAATGTCATGATCAATCCTACCAGGCAAAATGAAGATGGTCCTAATGACCGGTAAGATATTCACACAGCTTAGATTCCATTTTTTAAATTTTTTTTGCAAACCATTGATTGAAAGTCACACTGACAGTGCGCTGAAGTGATAGGGTCACAAATAAAAATAGAAAAATAAAAGTTTTGCCATATATATATATGAGAACACAGAGACTTCAGAAACATTAAAAATTAAACTACTGCTTGTATATCAACCTGAACATCTTAACAATACCACATGTGAATACAAGAAAGAGTGGCCAGCTCTACAGAAGAGAGGCTTCAGGTGGTGTAGATTACAGCATTTTACTTCTTTTTCATCATTTCTAACAGCCATTAAGGACAAACAGGTCTTTGATGCTAAATTAGAATTTTTCTTCTCCTTGATGTAGGTGCCATCTGTTCAGCTTAGTGTCTTACTGTGGGTAAGGTACTGATGTTGCATTTCTGTGGTGGCTAAGCCAAGCAGCTGGGTTCTGAAGCTGTGAAAAAAATCAGGACATAAGCTTGTGACAATACATTCACTGTAACACTGTGTATATATGCTGGTCAAGATAGCATCATCGCCTAGAGAGGTTGTAATATATTCTGGAAAGCACTCAACATGTCCACTTCTCTCTTTAGAGGGACCAAACAAAAAGAACTGGAATGTGGCACTGCAGGTTGAGTCCTGAAACCACGGTTTGAATCGCACTCGTACAAAGTTGAAAATCTTGGCTGGGAACCCACAGGGAGCGCTGCATTGGCTCGTGTTCCCAAGGGGGAGGTGGAAAAATCGCATTGAACAAGTTTGCTTCATCAGTAACAACCACTACTGGTTACAGGAGTGAAGATACGTTCAGATTGAGCATTTTTTAATCAGGAAGAAACAACAGTGTAAAATGAAGAATGTGAGTGTTTGTTTCACAGGAGGAATATTTACAACTAGAGGTTTCAGCAGTGAGACAAGCCTCTGATCTCTTTTATACTAATAGTCTTAATTTTTTTAACATCCCTCTATTTTACCACCAATGTAAATGACTAGAATCAGCAATGGATAAAATATAAGTGTTTCTAAAGGCAACAACCACAACCAGAACAACTGTGGGCTTTTATGAGAATGACTAAGCAAAGGATGGTTAAACCAGGCAACTAAATTGGCCCATTGATAAACTAAGCAAGCTATAGATCAGGAATCGAAATGCAAATCTGTTGAAGATTGCTTCTCAGAAATCCAGGTTAATATTAACTGATGTCTGGACACAGCAACAGAAGGACCCACAAGCCACACACACTTAATCCATAAGATAAATCGGTCTTTATAATACTACACCACATACCTTAAAGGTAATTTACATCAGCCAGCACTAACAGTTACAGATTTCAGAATGTGTATACAGTATCTGTTGACCAAGATAAACATTTATACTATATATGAGATTGGGAAGTTGTTCACATTGCATCCTGCATTGGATATAATGTAATCAATCCTACAGTAAACAGAACATTCAATTCTATCACCCCCAACATACTTTCAAGTGCTATTTACAATATTAGCATCAACAACCAATAGTAGTTTGATTTATCTTTTTAAAACTATTTTTCAAATGTACCTTCACATTTTATTTTTGTCTATAGTGCACTGAAAGGGCTGTAACACGTTGCCCCCAGTGGAATGAAGAAGAAACAAATTTGATCTACAGTGGTGCATCTTATTGATGTATTTCTGACATGCATTAAGGCCATGAGCAGTGGGACAGGTTAATGATTATGCTATGGCGCATCAGCTTAACTTAAGGAGAAGAGACGTTTGAGAGCTCTGTTGAGGCCATAAGGGTTTTAAAAAGTTACCAGCATGTGAGAACTAAAACATAAAATGATATACAAGTGAATACTAAGAGAAAGGATATATTATTTAAAATAATATGAAGCCCAGAAGCACCATCCTTGTATTCTGCCATCAATAGCTTCTAAAACTAAAGCCAAAAAGCTTTATTTTAGATTAAATCCCATACAGTGGCTATAGGCCAACTGCTAATGCAGCTTTGACAGTATCATTGCTGACGGCAACACATGAGACAGCCTTACACATTAACAATACATATCTCTTGTAAATGCAGACAGTAAGTAGACACTCATTACAACACACTTATTAAAAACTAGCCAGTGAAAACACAAATGGGCATATAGTCAATTGTTCTTGACAACTGAACACGTGCCTTAAGATTTAAGTAAACATATATTGCATTATTTTGCTAATTTTATTCCCAGGAGCATTGTGCAAAGTTGTTAAACGTTTCTTCTTGTTTCTTTAGAAAAAAGTAAAGTAAATAGTAACAGAATTGCAAACATAATAAAATATATCATTTAACTGAGTGATTGGACTTGGACCTGCACTGGTTCTAAAGGAGATTCAGGGCATCTGGATTTAAATAGGACATTTGAAGGTAAATACACCCTTAGAATGTCCTGTTATTAACTTTTATTTAACGACACTGTTGACCAACCATAACTTTACATCTATCTAGAAAGCCACATCCAGTTAAAGTAACATTTTCAGTGGTTAGCAAAAATTCAGAAGCGAGCCAGGATATTATTCGCTGCTACCACAATATTCATCAAAGCTAGCTTTGTTTTTGGCATCCACCTTCCAAAACCTTTAACATCTCCATCTGTCTGTACTTTTTTTATGTCGCTGACACAAAGTCAGAAAGCAAGAGAAGCCACTAATTCTAGGTTTGTGTAGTGTAGTGCAGTGGTTAAGTAATTATGTGATTACGCTGTGACTTGCAGAAATTGTGTAAACCAGTTGTTTTTGCCTCACCTGTCATTTGTGAGTTGTCATCATGGCTGAGAACAAGTCGATTGAATTTTGTTTAGGAATATAAAAAAACTATTGACTAGTATTTAAAATGATGCATTTAGCATGTATTCACACTGTGATGTGATTTCATTCTTTTTCATTTCATTTAGAAATTTTAAAAAAAAAGTTTTTTTTTCTTGAGGAATAAAAACAAAACAAAACAGCAATTGAGTCATTTCAAATTATGCAGTTAACATATATTCATGATGGGATGTGATTTTATTCTTTTTCATTTTATTTAGACATACAAAAAACAGTACAAAATACTTTTCTCTTGTGCATGTCGTAGATTACGAATACTGGTGTGACTAGAGTCATCTCTAATTAGGACAGGCGCTTATTTGGGATATTTTTACATATCCTGAGGTGTCCCGATAAAGCAGCGGCCACTATATTTATAAAGTGTCTTCCTTCAAGTCAGTCGTTAAAGTTTTGTGAATAGGGCTCAATATAAGGCTGATTCCAGCGCTCACACTACGAGGTCACTGGCTCAGGTACATCAGAGGCCAGGATTGCTGGGAGTATAGCAAGGTCCTGTTCCCAGCATATGAGATTAATAACCCTGACAACACAAATTTAAAGCCCCCTGTGGTATACCTGGAACTACGACGGGGTACTTATTAAACTTGGTTCTTCCCCAAGGTGTTGAAAGGTGCAAAGAAATAGATAAATGTAAGGACCCTAAATAGCCAGGAGCAGAGCATTCAATAACTATAAGAAAGTGGTAGAGGAATGTTATATTTAATATCATTAATATGATTATACAGCATAAAGTGTGAACTATTTACTTTTCTTCTCTTATTACAGTATGTGCAAACAAGAACTAAAAACAAGTGCAACAAAATGCAAGCAAGCCAAGCTTCCTTCAGAGTTAAACAAATACAGCCACTGGTTATTTACACTTCATTATATAAATAAATGGGTTGCTTTATTTAAAACGCATACAACATCTGGGTAAATGAATGCAAGTGTAATGCATGGAAAACCATGGAGATTCACACATGTGTCTTCAGCAAAAGGTCTTCTACTCTAATTGTAGGGAAACCTTGTGGTTTTCCTCAACCAATGAGATTAAGAACCTCCATCTGTGCGTACTGCAATTGCTACAAGCTGCAAAAACAACAGTCCAGAGGGAACAATACATTATTTCTGTATATGTCAGAGATGGGGCAATACAGATAGCAAAAATGTACCTGTTCTACCATGCTAACCTTTTAAAAAGGCTCACATCTGCAGTGATAAATTATATATTTTGTGCATTTCAAAATAAATGTATAATTAGTAATTATTCACACATGGGCATTAACTACAGCCATATTTGCAACCGAAGAATGTTGATGAAAAAAGCAACAGATTCCACGTTGGTCTTTTTTAGCCTGTAAAGTATCAAATAATAATAATAAATAGAATAATAATATATCATATTGTGTCACAAGGCAAGTCAAAGTCAAAATTACCTAATATAATGACATAACTTTTTTTTGTTGAAATACATTTTTTTACTTCTTCTACAGTCTCTATCTATTATGACGGTTGCATTGAATTTTGCTCGAGGGGAATTTAGGATTTAGATCACATTGGAAGGGAAGGCACACATATGGATTAGCCTCTTCAAAATGTCATATCCATCCACCCTTCTGTTTGGCAATGAAGTCTGGATCATTATACAAACACCTGCAGAATGCATAATCAGCTTTCCTACTCGCAGCATAAGAATCATTCAGGCTGTTGCTTAATGAAGAGATAATTCCACAGTCATTTAAACTTTATTGATTGGATGTATTTATCTACAAGCAATTATGATGGCTTTGCCAGTCTAGGTAATTGTAATGATGTACTTATAAGAAAGTGTGCTCCTCACATCCATCTTAAGAAAGGTGATAGCAAAGCAGACGGAAAGCACTCTTCTCAAAAGTGTAACATCGATCATAAACAAAGTCCACCATAGGAAAACCATTATGTGAAGAGACCTGGAGGGCTGCCATGTGCTGTGACAACCTTGGGAGCCAAGCTTCATATCAAAGTCCTTTCAAAGTATGCTTTTCTATAAAGAGAAAAAGCCTTTTTTACAAACAAAACATAAAGATTGTAGCAGTGTGCAACCTACTATCTTGTGAGATGTCACAGCAAACAGGTGTGAATACAGCTGTGTTGTAATGGCTTATCTGATAATTATTTTCTAGTGATCTACTTAAGAATATATATATATATACATATATATATACACACACACACACACACACACACACACACACACACATATAATAATCTGTCACGTATCTGATAGCAGTGGGACCATAGTAAGGGTGGAAAAGTTGTACAAAGGTGGATAAATGAACCATGATTTAAATACCATTATACGCAGCTGTAACAATTACTATATTCACACAATTATTAGAAAGATACAGGGTATTAATGCTTGTGACAGAGTAGCCTCTGTCGTGTGGGTGTGTGCATTCTCTGCTGAGTGGCAGGCAGATCAAAAGTTGATACACCCCACAGGCAAAGATGATTTATTTACATATCAACACACTGAACAGCTCACAGGACACTATCAGCAATGGTTGCGCATGGAGCACATACAGCATAGTGTACAAAAACTTTGGTAGGATCTACAATCTGAATTTATCTTCTTTGTTCAATAATAAACTAACATTGCTGAAGAGATTGCTCACGGCGGATAAACGGTTAGGGTGGATATGTGACGTGTTGGATTACTGTATTTACTTATAATCCAGGTCTGGCAATAGAACGTGAAACAAGCAATGTGATGGGTCATTTAAGGTTCCAGCTGTCCATATATTGGATAGATACAGACAGCTAGAACCTTGTCACGTATTTGAAATCACTGTGCTGCCTCACAGAATTTAAAGTACCGGTAGCAATCTTGTTTACATTTACTGATATACAGTAACTGATTTGGATGAAGAACTTTCAGGCCTGGCTGAAACAAAAACAAATTATCTCAACTATGGAAAATGAACATCTTAAGAAAATCTTTATACAATTATCAGGGAATTCTATGGAAATGTAAGAAATGCCCAAGGAAAAGAAGACAAAATTTCAAGCTACATTTGTCTCCGAGCTGGTTTAACCACTGGATTAATCAATTCAATGCCGTCTCAACTTCACCTCCTGGTGGATCTTTTCAATGGCAATGTACAATTCAACACATATCAAAAATAAAGATTTACTTACTTTTGCATGTTTCAATTAAATTAATTTGCTCAGCTTAATTTAGTGTGTAGTTCACAGGATGGATTTACAAATGGGATTACTTTATTGGCTTAAGGATATTTACCAAAAACAGTGCAGTGAAAAACTCTCTAGTTGCTACATTTTACATCCAAACATTTGCGACAGCAACAGAGATATATATGCCGTGTGCTTGTAAAACCTTTTGACAATAATGAATGCCCTTCATTAGCATAACAAAACTGTATCATAGGTCCCTTATCATCTTGCTGTAGGCTGTTTGCTTTACTTCCTTTTCAGTTTGAGTGAAGTCCATTTTATCCTATCACAGCATTACAAATGTATGGATAAATACTCACACAATGTTTCACACACTGCTATGTGCGGCGAACTGGAACCCTAATACTTGTAAAACTGTAAGTTCAACAGGACAGGAGCTCACTATTCTAAACCCTCAAGCAAACCTATTTCTTGCTTACACTACACCCAAAGCTAACTATGACGGTCACCAAAGCCACTCATTTAGCATTTAACACAGCATTCTTTTTTTATTTTTTGATGTACAACTTGTCGAGAGGTGGATATTTAGGTTTGACTCAGCAACATACTGTACAAAAAGTAAACCTAACACCAACCAGCAAAATCTATATCCCAGCAATTATTAATGATATAGGGTGAATGTGATAAAAACAATTATGACTGATTCCACTAATAATAACTTTGAAATATCCACCACATTGAGCATTTAATTATCGTTAAGTGCGCTACTGAACGTTCATCAGAGCAATAATGTGCCGTGACAAGATATTGTTAGTAGCAATTATAGCTAGTACCTTAGCAACTAACAGCTAAGTTTCAATAGAAGTAGCATTATCTGGTTTAATACAGCAATGGGAATAACATGAAAATTCTTCATCGTTGTGCAGTAGGTGTGTCTTTCCCCTCTCTTCTCTAGTATTACAGTTGAATTGGGATTACCAGGTCAGACCCCTGAATTACAATCATTTAAAAGTGTTTTATTATTGTATTGCTCAGCCTTAATTTGCATTACGTGGAAAAGCCCTGCATCGATCTACACTCAATAAGATACATGAGATGTGAAATAGCATTGTTCACAGTCTTTACAATACACAGGGCACAGAGAAGGCACAATTGATTTTTTAAAAATACATTTTCAATTTGACCTTTTACTACAATACAAAAAATATATACTTTCATAAACATGTGGCCTTGTGAATGTTTTGGGAAAAATGTAATATGCAGATACTTCCAGCAAGACCCATACACATAGCCAGTGTCACATTCTTTGAAGCATCCATCAGAACCCCCAACTCCCCCTCCTCCCCCAATATCCCAATCCCAAAGGAATTTAGTTTAAGAATTTAATGGCTTTTCAAGTAAATTATATCCCTATATATATATATATATATATATATATATATATATATATATATATATATATATATATATATATTATAGATTATATATATATAAGGTTTCCCGTAAGGCACTCACTGAGTGCCCACTATAACACAAATCAATGATCAATGAGAAACATTACTTTTTAATCAACTTTCTTGTTATTGTGCCTCTAATCATTACAAAAAAGACATTATGCTTTTCATACTGTGATTCATTTGCATTGAATTTGTCAACACATCCTAGCAATTTTAGTCACTTGGATGTCTGGCTTGACTGAATGACTTGCAATTTAAAAAAAAAAAAAAAAAAAAAAAAATTTAAAAAATGCATTGGTGCAAACTGGATCCATTGTGTTCCAATTTCAAAAAGAAAAAAAATCCTCATTTTGTATTACACTATCTAAAAAAAAAAAATGAAATGCAAATTGACCGTTAAACAATTCCCATTAACCTATGATGTAGAATGTCTCATTTAATCAGCTTGCAAAGTGTATTAAGCAATGCCAAGTTATACAAAGTATCCATTATTAATTGCTATGGCATGAATGTAAGCTCTTGGCATGCTGAAAAAACGGAACACTGCTCAAGTCAGACAGCACAGCACTTGACGGTACCAATCACTTTGACATATTGGATTTTGAAGTTATTACATTTTCCCCAGGAATCTGTTCATTACTATAAAGAGTTTGGGTGTCCCAATGACCTAGAGAAAACAAACTGCTAATGAGAAATGTGCCACTGCTAATAATAGAACAGATATTGGAGTTTAACCTTTAAGAATCATTTGTCAAAACTGTCAATATTGCAATTTATAAGACTGTGCCGTGGAAGGAATAGAACCAAGCTCACCTTGCATTCACTATCCACATATTAATCTCATAAAAAGACTACATGAAACCTAAAAATTGGCAGTGTTTTACTGCAGCTGCATGGCCCTGAAATCTAACAGTGCACCGTCTTTGATTTAAACTTTAGCAAATAAAATGTTCAGAAAGATGCCATCAAGAAGTCTAATAACAAGTATAGTTATGACACAGACCTGGCATTAAAATGCAAAACTAGATTTAAGGTAATCAAAATTCCAGTTGACTGAAAGAGCCAGTAAAACAAAGGGATAACCTCAATCACTGTATGTATTCAAGTTGAAGCTGGACTGAGCTATAGGATATTACAGTGTTTCACGTCCCCACATGTTGCTGAAACTGTTTAAATAACATACCTGTATTTTGTTTTTCGTTGTTAACACCCTGACAACTTTTTACACTTATAACTTTAAAGTCTCTTTCAAAGCTATTTTCAAAATGGCCACTCTAATGCACTGGGGTTTGAGATACGTCCTTTAAATCATGCAGGAAGAATGATTTAAAAAAATAAAAAATAAAAAAAATAAATAACATAACTAGAAGTGCTGTGGCATTTCTGTTCCGTACCACACCATGGATCATTATTACTGTTTTACGTGTTTGACAATGAAGGCAATAATCCTTGCACTATCAGTGAACTAGAGCGGCCATTTTGATAGCATCTTTGAAACAGACTTTAAAGTTTATAAAGTTGTCAGTATGTTAACGTTATTTAAACAGTTGTAGCAACACATGGGGACGTGGAACACTATTTTTTTCTGTCCACCGCTACTTACTGTCAAAGCCTGGGATACATTTATGTTCTTGCGTATTTCTACAGCAGTTTAGTACTTTTTTTCCACCAACCTCTTCAATCGTGAAGGATTAGAAAAAACAAAACAAGTGGAATAATAGCACAGTGAATTGCAGGGGTTGTATATTCTCACTCAATGGGCTTGGTTTTGAGGAAATGCAGTAAAACGCAAACCTAACGGCAAAGTGCTTTACTTTACACATGACTGCACCTTTCCTTTCATGTTGTGATTTTGAAGGGAATTTGAGCTGGCCACAGGGGGAACTACATTAGCCCTGATCAATAAAGATAAAGTGGGAGACAGAAGCTGCTAACAAACCAGTAAAAACGTAAAGGATAACTGTGATGAAGGAAGCACTACTTGTTAATGCAGTATTTAGAAATATTTACATTCATCGAACTATTATTTGCATATGTAACTGAAGTGTTTAATTATAATAAACATGAATTACTTTTAAAATACAAATATAATTTTATTTTTTAGATTCTTCTAAGATCAGCACTAGCAGTTATAATGCAGGTAAGGGGGGTGTAGTGGCAAAAAAAAAAAAAAAAAGTACTGAAGCTGTCCTAAAAATCAATAATGGTACATTATAAACAGCTAACCCTTACTGCATTTTATGTTTAATTGAATTTATTACCAACCGAGTCAAAGTGCACATGCTAACTAATGTTTACCAGCTCTTGAAGTGAATTAAAACATTTACTAACTCAGATGGCGCACTTAAATCAGTTGCTGGAATTATAATAGTAATACATTTACTGTTGTTTTGCAGATACTATTTTCCCCATAAGAAATCCAAACGCTATTTATAAACCTTCCCAGTCAGATTGTAAACTACAAAAGCACTTGAGTGCATTAGAGTGCAACTAGAAAATACAGCATTTTTTTTTCAATGTAAAACAAGTGCTTTATGTAGACCTGTGCTTGTGACAATCTGTGTTAACTGCACATGCAATTAATCATGGCTGGCAATCCCATCAGCTGACAGTTTATCACTGGATAAAAAACAAGGAGGCGCGATTCATTTAATCGTTTTTCAGAGCCTTTGGGCATTTCGATGTACTGTAATACAAAGTACCTTGCTCGCTAGCTTGTGCTGTGAGCTGTCTCCCAGTGAGCAGTTTAATATTAGCTTATCCTTGAATGTAAATGAGTCCACACCCCAAAAGTTTTGCTGACCACTGGCACTAATGCAGATGAAAAAGGACGGGGCAAAGCATGTCACAAATATCACATTAAATGGCAGGCAGTTTGCGCCAGTTTTGCTTCGCTATTTGTTATCAAAATCTGAGGGAAAATATTTTGGCCCTAGCATTACAGGTTTGCCCTGACATCAAAATTTGGGACTATAACTATAAGATACTGTACATTAATACTACTATAACCAATTAACTACATGCTAACTATAACCTGAAGCCGAATAAACAGGGTCACAGACAAGACAAAACAATACAGGATCTAGTTCAACCCTCTAACTCCAGGAAATGCGTTAAAAGTTAGAAGGATCAATACTGGAGTCATTGTCATTTTCTTCTTCTTCAAACAAAAAGAGCTGTGACTATCTTTGCAATACTATACAATATTGAATCAATTTCTGTCCATCTTTATTATCTCCACAATCTGACTGACAAGGTGAGTTTCATTTTGCATCATCAAAATGATGCAACATAGACAGACTACTGTCACAGAGGCTTCTTAAGGGAAACAGCGGTTACATAATGTCATCATCTACAGCTTCCATAGGGAAACAGCATAGCTCAGTGTGAGCCAATAATGGACAGGTACAGCTTTCTACTTGTGATACACCTAATATATTGCTGTATGTGATGGAACAAAATTAAAAATGAGATTACACAGAAGTAAATAATTCTTACACGCATTTCTTACACGTTTCCTTATACAGAACTCCCTGTTGCAAGTAAATAGGACTTATGATTACTCACATGCAAACTGAAGTATGGCTTCTTTGCTGACAATGGTTCCAACAGTATTTGATGCCACACACTGGAATTTTCCAACGTCTTGGTCTTTATTCAGATTTTTGATATGCAAGTGGCCTCCAACCAAACTATAGCGGTAATCCATTCCGGGGTCAATGACTGTTCCATTTAATCTCCACCTAGAGGGCACAAATACAAATAGTAATAAATAAGAATGAATCAAAATGGCCAAAAGATACAGTATGAATGACACATAATACTTGATTGATAATGTTTTTCACCAGAGTATTATAAAATATTATAATATTATAAAATGTACCGGTACTTGTTTTCACTCATTGCCGTATTCTACAGTATAAATGTATATTATTCCACCAACTACATAAATAACAGTATATTTATTTTCATATTTAAATGTGTTTACTTTTTCTGTAAATGTTTAATTGTGTTAAATGTGTGTGTTACCTGAACTTAGGAAAGGGTTCATTTTAGCCTTGTTTTCCATGTGAGAATGTGGTGGCCAATCAATGAATGAATTAATTATTCCATTTGGTTACAATGACGCAGGTGTGTGCATAAAAAAGGTTGCACCTGGCCTGTAAGTTTAGTGCTGTAGAGACTGGGGCGGAGGAAGGAGCGGCGGCAGCAGCAGCAGCAGAGCGTTGCTTCCAAAAGTGGGACTGTGTATTGTTATTATTTGTTAAAAAATCTATTGTTTTGATTTTTGTTAAATTAAAGTGCTTAAGAGCATGGCTATTTCAATGGCTTCCTGATTTGCTGTTGTTTTGCCTGAACACTTGTGCTGAACATTTAGTCATCACTATTGATGAAGTACTTCTAAAACTTCTAGGAATTATGCAGAGATATCATACTTCCGCAAATAGTTAGGAAGTTTTAATTTTAGTTTTAATTCTTTCAGACATTGCTGTCGTTATATTTTTGCTTTCTTTTTTGTACAATAGTTCCTATTGGCTTTTTGTTAGATATTCAACAGACTTAAATTTACTGCTGGCTTACCTTATAGTCCCTTTGCTACAAAGGTTAAAACTACCCGTTTGCCCTTCCTCTAAAAATACGAAAGCTTTTCTTACAATCGAGGCCTGTGACCTACTTGTGTAGCAAGATTAAGACTAGACACTTAAGGCAGGTCACTACACAGGCCTGGCTGCTTTTTTCATTTTCCTTGCCCTTGAGTTCTTTGGAACCACCAAAACCAAGTGCTACAAAAAAAAAAAAAACCTCACACAGAAAATGAACTCCCGGCTGCAGCAATTATGATAGTTAATGATTAATCAAGGGAAGACCTAAGCCTGCAAGCCATAACCCCTGAATCTGTCCTTCGAATCTTCACATTTATTATTGCAGTGATTAAAATTGATGCCCAGCATAACATGCTGTAGACGACAGTCAGCTTCCTAGGAGTGCTGCCAAGTTTAATGCCATTATTCTTGTGACTCATCTCATCATTCTGCATAATAATTTGGTTTAATCATTATAAAGCACTAATTAAAACAAACCGTTCTTCCTTGTGCTGTACAGTTATCTATTCTACACCAGACAACACAATTATTGTAGATGTTAGATGTAATCAGTGCTAAGTATTAATCATTTATGATGGCATAAGATTCTTTAGCACTGTATAGTTAACAGTCCTGTTTTAGACAGCAGGAAAATCAATGACTGGTAAATATTGAAATGGCTTTTTAAAGTTGTGAACCTATAATTATAGCAATTTACACCACACACCAAGACAATACAGCTATGGCCAAAAGGTTTTTCATGACCCTAATTTTGCTTCAGAAAGTGAAACCTGCTGAATAATGTTACGTTAACATATTGAATTGCATACTGCTTTGTAGTTTTCCATATACTTAACAAAAAACTGACAAAAATTGACAAATGTGGCATTCCAAAATCTGAAATGAAATACTGTACTACTATTATGGCTTCTGGTAGACTTTTGCAATACCATTTTGTAGTTTCTTGAAGTACATGATGTTAAATAAAATATTTAAATTATGTTCATATAGTTAAAAAAACAAAAAGATGTCTCAATCCTAAAATGCTAGGTGATGCAAAACTTTGTCCATAGCTGTACATTTCCATTTTCAATACATCCCAAAAGCTTTAAAACAGATGACTGAGCAGGATCTAGGATTTGCCCATTCAGTCCTTATTAGGGACATGTTGTTTTATTTCCTATTTCTGTTATTATACATTTTTCAGGATGGGAGGTATAATTGACGATGCCTACGTGGCAGCTTTTTGCTAAACTGTACTTGATAGCCGTACTTTGCAAACCCTTCATCAACTTCTTGAGACCCTTTCACACTTGTGTAGTTGGTTCACAGGTCAGGTAACAAGAGAGAGTGAGTGGAGGACAGATATATGTTTCATGTATTAAAACAATATAGATACCTTGGGCATTACAGTCAACTTCAGAATACTTAAGCAGTTAGGCATAAGTGTCTTGGGTATGCACTGGATATCTAACTAGGCAAAGGCCTTCGGAGGTGTCCTGGCATCTGAGGAAACTAGGACACCTCAGTGTGCAGTAATCAATGCAAGAAATTAAGCCCCTTGGCAGTATTCATATCAGAAGTACATATACTATAGAAATAAAATACAAACAAAATCAAAAGGCAAGGATTTATGAGGAGCGCAAAGGGAATATGTGCATTTTTAAGGTTTATAAGCAGAGTAAGGGAAGATGAACAATGAATAAGGTAGACAAGGCTGGTGGAAGAGTGAATGATAAGAATTTTTTAAATATATACAACGCTTGTAGCAATACAATTTCCTGCAAACAATGTATCCCCCCCACACAGGAGGTAAAGATGTCCCGCCTCTGCTCATTAATGATTGGACAGCTGCAAAATCAGGGCAGATCTTTGACATTCCCATTGGTTAAACTCCCAACACCTTCAACTGAAACAGAGAATGCCTTCAGGTTTATGTCCCGCCTCTGCTCACTCATGACTGGACACCTGCATAAGAGGGGGTATATCTTTGACTCTCCCATTGGTTAGTCTTACTTAATACCTGCAGCCGAGGCAGAGAACACCTGTTTATGTCCCAACTCCGCTCAATTATTATTGGATTGCCATGGAAAATACAATTCTGCATGATTAAATTGTAAAAAAATTAATCTGCGATCAGCTCTTTATTTGATTAATCGGTCCAATATAATCTAATATATATATTATATATAATCTAAAATATATATAGTGTGTGATCGAGCCTTTGGCTCTCGGGTTTGTTTTGCACGAATTACTAGACCCAACACAGGAACTTTGAATTTTTCAGTGCGTAGTTGCACACTTTTATTTACAAATTAACAAATATACAAACAAAAAAAAAATTAACTCCCACCTGGAGTGCTACACTAAACTTTATTGTTATTATTATTATTATTATTATTATTATTATTATTATTATTAATCCTTAACTAACACTACTGGACAGCTAAGCCTTTTTCCAGTCACAACAGTAAGATCCCTGCAGGCGACACAAAACACGGTACCAATCAACATTCTGCCCCTGGATAAAAAGATATTTTAAGGTTTAGTCTGTAGTTTTTTGTTTTTCTTTTTTACATTGCCTATTGTTTTAACACAACAAACTTGTGACACTGTAATTCAGGTGTCGTTTAGGATATCCTCACTTGAGTGATAAAAATGGTTTACCTGCTGAATCACTCAGCATCGGTCATTTACAACCCTGTGATGCACACTGTATAAAGTATCTGACTACAGGGGAACAGAGTAAGAAGAAACAACATATGATGATATAAAAATTAGTATTCCTCATTTCTGATAAGTGGGTGTGAAAGGCTTGAGGATGCATAATAGTAGAAAAGAATACAGAGATATCCATGAACTGGACAGGAAATGTGTAATGCTATTGTGGTATGTTTTGGAAGACAAGAAGGGCTATTATACCTTGTTGGGGTCACAGAAGTAAAAATGCTAGTTACAATTCGATAGACTAAAGATTTACCAAAGCAGAGACTCACGTTTTCTCTGAATAGGAGGCCAAATCAGAAAAGAGACAGAGATTGATTTTGGTATTTTGGTATTCTGTGATTGACAGAGCTGGGTTAAATGAAGCAGTTAGACCTAGACAGACACGCGTTCTCTGAATGCAACCATTTAAATACAGCAGATGAAATGTTCCAATTCAAGTAAATTATTGGGCAATTATTTTTTAATGAAAAAAAACTTTTTCTATCCCTTTTCCTTAAATAAGTCAATTTTGAGAAGGGCAAACGTTCCCCTCTTTGTTTGCTCAGGAATTAAAGAAGTTACAGTATTTAAAAATTGAGTGTGTATTATTTGAGCTGTATCTAATTCGATCAAAACTGCTTGTTGTAATAGTTGTAAGAGCACTCCCCTGACCTCTCCTCAAGTTGAGAGCAGCTACGTCGGGAGTGTCTGAAACGTGCAAACTGATTAATAAATTTTTAGCAAATATCGTTTCTTAAATCATAATTTTGTCATAACCAAGGTCAGTCTATATATTATATATATATATATATATATATATATATATATATATATATATATATATATATATATATATAGTGTGTGTGTGTGTTTTATCATTTTTAGAATGGTACCTATGCTTTTTTTTTATTTTGATCAGGCTGCACGTGAGGCCACCCTCAGTTAAATGTGATGTCTTCGTAATGTTCACAATAGGAAGGTGACTTATAATGTCAAATATAGTGTACTAGGGAGTTATTATAGACATGCACATCGTCTTGTCTTTTAATATAGGTTTGACTAAAGCTGTTGAGGAATTGGTGTTTACAATGACATTCTCAAACAAAATAAGGGACAGTGTTTTTAAAATCACTTCTATCTGTGTCTTGTGTATCAAAGACCAGATAGAGATATCAGGAGTAAAGCAGCATACAGTTCAATGAGCACATCAACAGAGACAGCTTTATTTACTAAATTGTTTCCTGCCAAACCCTGGCTTTTTATCCAAACATCTAAATCAGCAATGGCACTAATTATAGAATTATGTACCAATATATATCATGGTGCCATCTGGTACATGTGCATATAGAGGGGTTTGCCGAGTTTGCAGAAAGGTCTGTTCGTTTTCTGTTACCTTCTGTGCAATTCACTAGCTTTGTGAAGTCAGGCAGTACAGTATCAGGAACAGACAAAATGAGTACATGAAATGACTAAAACTGGAAGGCTAATTGTTGAGGATTTTACCATTGGCTTTGTCAAATTGCTTATTGTGCATCTTGGTTACCTGTAAGAACACAGGAATAGAGCATTTCAGATGTTTCAAGGCCAGTAACCAGAACTTAGTTATAGCTGAAGGCAGTGTTCTTAATGAACTTCAAACATATTTTTCCCTCTGGGCACCATTAAAGCATTCCTTTAACTTGGCAAATGACCTTTGCAGTTCCTAATGGGACACTTAACAGGACTGTTTAACCTGGCTTCACCCCAGCTATTACTATAAATGGACCAATCATTCCTCTGCCTTGTCTCTGACATTTCCTGATGGATAGTGGATGCAATGACACGATTCACTTCCATCTCATAAGACATACTGTATTAACATGTAATGCACAATTAAATCAAATAAATGGAGTGGGTCAACTTCTGTTACCATAAGATTACATTTTATTGACATATATCCATGTACAATATGTATCAGTCATGTTTGACCCTGAAAAGCATGGTGCTGCCCTTAGGCAGCCAACCACGCAATATAGCAAATTGATTTCTGTGTTGTTTTAAATACTCTTTTTTTTAATACTTTTTTTTTTTTTTAAATACATGTCACACAGTCAACATTTAACATCACTTTCCTAGAATTATCACATTTGGACACGAGTGATACTGTGTCTAAAAATAGATCAGCTGGTCTGGCTCAAATTTCCATCTCCTGTTTTTTCTCAGAAAAGTACATGATCAAAAGCTTAAATGTGGCTGTTGGGATTATATATGCCTAGTATTGCTGCAAAAAAGATGGAAGGATAGAACCCCCCCCCCCCCCCACCCCACACACACACACACACACACCTCCCCAATTTAGAATGTCCAATTATGTTTCCAAGCCACAGCAATCCACATAACAGCTCAGAAAAACTGAAAGCCAGTAGGAGATTTCCAATCCTACAAACAAGTAAAATAGTAAAATTCCTCTTGGGCATGAGTGGATGTCAATAAGCTACAGACTCCTGTAGGACAAAGGCTTGTCCTGCAGGAATCTGTTTTAGGTCACTGTGGAATCACTGTACTGGATTGAGGAGAAACAGTTGATTTTTCCTGACTTAACCTGCAGGAACACCAAAGTCAAAACAATACTTTCTAATAATCCAAAGTAAACAGCAGCCAGGTGTACCTGTTTGAACAAATAGAAGCACACGTTCACAATTTTAATTCAAAGATCTAAAGCAGCTTTTTCATTCGTATTATGGTACAACATGAAATGTATATTTAGCAGGTTTTTTTTTTTTTTTTTTTTCTTGCTTTACTAGGTGTCGACTTTGTATAATTTGTAAAACTGTATACAGGGGCTTAGGGACAGATGCTGTATATACTGTAGTGGTTAAATCGTACATCGGTAGTCCCTTTATGATAAATCAGCACAAGATCAAAATAGAAAATTACATAACACAAAACAAACAAAGAGTCAACCTTTACAGTAGATTATGACCTTGGTGTAACAAAAAAAAACAAAGATCCTTAAATTCCTCTGCTATTGGAATCCATTTTATGTTAACATCTCTGTTCATAATTTAAGTGTATTGTACCTGTAGTACGGTGGTGGATTGCCTTTTGCTTCACAATTAAAAGCAACTTTATTATCCATGGAATCAACTGGAAAAACAATGCTCTTGGGCTGCAGTGAGAAGGATGGTCCGTGTAGGGCACTGTTGTCTGTGGGAAGGAAGAAAGTAATCTAGATTAGATTACACTAGCAGTCTGCTTGCAAAATAGGCAATTAGTCAAAGAAAACAACAGGCAAACAGTGGTAAACCATTAGGGGAGCAAACCACAGGCAGACAACCCATATCAATTCATTCAAAATGTCAAAGTGCCACAACAGTAATGAGAATTAAATGCAGAACCTCACGAAACGCTGTGGGTTAATAGGTCTGCATTTCAATCTTAAGAGTTTTGCCTAAGCATGCAACCCTATTAAAGTGCCTTTTATCAACCTATCCCTCCATCAGAAATACTTTCAGAGGGGTATAGGGGCAATCAGTACTATGTCAGTATAATTGACGTAACATGGCTACATTTTACCTTCATTTAAATACGCTTCACAAGTATGATGACAAGCTCCATTAATCCTAAAGATGTCTTGTTTTCAACTGTTCTTTAACTTGCTAAAAGAACCTCAACGCATGAGTTAGCTCACATCAAAAAGCCTACAAGATCAAATTTAAATGACAGTTCTACTAATGATCGTACCATTGGCCTCAGATCTGATCATATTTAATTTCAGGTTCATCCATCACCTTGGCCAACTCAATAGTATCCACATAATAGACTAATACCACGTATTTTTATGTCCGCAGTTATATGACAAACCCACATCCCTATGTAGTTGTATTATGATTCTAAACCCATCTCCAACAATAACACAAGCCAGTATAGAAACTATATACTGCATATTAACTGTGGTTAAACTTTTGGTGGGTTCAAATATCATTTCATTCGAAAGCTTTAAGCTCTAATGAAGATTTATATTTTTTATAAAACACTGTATGGTTAGCAAAATGGTGTGAGTAAAACAAGCATTGCTAAAATAAAAACTAAATATTTCTCTGTATAGACAAAAGGAACTTTTTTATGTTAGGTCAGACAGGGTGTATACACTACATCTTTTCTAATGTAAACAGTTGTCTTCAGTATTCTGGCTATGTTTGCATATACTAGTCTGTGTTCTGTGCAGTGGAATAACACTTATTTGACATTAGGGATTTTACCCTTTTTTGTTTTCAAGAAACGTGTTAAGCATATACTAAGGTTTTGTTTGGTTTTATCACATCTAGAACTCAGTGTGAGCTTACATAAGTAACAGGTATTATTTTATAAAATATCAAAGTTACAGATAAGTAGGTCGATTCAAGCAGATGTTCTTGGAAAGAGTACAGACAAACTCTGGCTCACTTGTATTCTTAAGGCAAATAAAAGACAGCCCACTGAGGTTCAACTGAGTAGAAGAATTCCCAATTGAAGTCCCAACACTGACAGTAAACCTATTTTAAAATAACAGGGTTATCAGTCTACATACAAGTGTCCTACCAGTATGACTTGTTCTCTTGTTTTACATATACTTTGCTTAAACCATATAAATAGTGTTTAGTGTCGAGCCCCAATGCAAATGTATATCCAGACTCCTTATGAATCTGTCCAACAACTGAAATGTTTCCACTGTGGACAGAGGGAGCAGCACTAACTGAAAGCTTTTAAACACCCACACGTTTTCTAACACTTTAACTTCAACCCCGGCTGAACAACTTTAGCAAAAAACAGAAAAGCAACACATCGGCAGAGCCCTTTATTAAAAAGTAAAAGTTTTGATTTAATCGCACCCCCCCCCCCAAGAACATTTAGTAAAAAAATTGATTAAAAAAGTGCAAGTATACAATGCCATACATGTTACATACTGCAGGTTTTCAGCAGAACTTAACAATCCTGCAACACCATCAAGCCAACAGATACACTTTGTGACAAACATTCTCAATATGTAGGTTCCACCCACACATAAACCTCCTGGGGATTTTTCTGAAATGTTTTTTTTTTTTTTATGGTCATGTGGTAGAGGTAAAGCAATTGGACAAGCCAGGGGAGCTGAATGAAGTCTCAGGTGCATTTTTCAAACTAGTCCCTGATTCTCCTGCACTGTCAGATAGGTGAGCAGTTGTTTTGACAGTTCTCATCACCCTTCAAGAAAGAAATGTATTATATTGCGTCTGCCTTGATATTGAGCTACGTCCCCCAATGTAAGCTAAATGTAGAGGGGTTGCGAAATGAAGGTTGTTATTTGAAATCAATATGGATATGGAGTATTGGGTTGTATGCTGCTGACTTTCATTTAACATTCAGTAATGAGCATAGGTGAATCTTTGAAACATAAGATTGGATTTTAGCTCCTTAAAGGAGGGAGCTGCCTGCTATTAACAAGGGATTTACATTTGACTGTTTGAACGTTTGGTGTCTGTGACTTACATTCCACCCACCAGGACAGTACGTAATCACAAGTCTCAGTACACTTAATCAAACCCCAAAGTGATATGCAACACACTTGTTTAAGCTTGGGGAGGATGTGATTTCCACCAGCCACACTACCTAGAGAGCAACAACCTGGTGTGCTTAACCAGCTATGCATCAAGGCTAACCAAGAGTGCCCTTGTACTACAGCCAGACGTTATCCAGTCAGATATGACCATTTATCTTTAAACTAAGCTACGCACAATGGTGCCAGCTAGAGTTCCCCAAAACAGATGCTCCAGCCCTTGGGAGAGTGAAAGCAAAACAATACTAGAATTTAGAAGAGCCATCTCACACCTGCTGCCTTCACTGAAGGAATAGGTACAGTAGACAAAGTCATACACCCAAGCTAGACTGACCTCATCAGATACTCAATAATGACCACACATGCAGTAGAATATAGAAAGAAACAAATAATACATGCATGTCTGTAACACATGCCTACTTGATTCTCAGAATCTGTATTTAAAGATATTTTTGTGTTAAAAATGTAAAACTTGACTTTGACAAGAATGTAATAAATGTATGTGGCTGAAAAGTGGTCTAAATTTTAAACTATTAAAATAATGGATTATGTTATTGAAGGACGTTACTGCTATTCTACATGTGTGTACTATGGGTTTTAGTTGTTTGGCCCCATTGCTGAATTCATCAAATAACAGGGGCAAGCCCATCTCACCGCCAAGGGAGCAATGATTCCGTCATTCCACCTAACACTATACGACATTCACAATATAATTGCCTCTCAAGAGGAACACCACAGGTGAATGCCGTCTAGAGTATCTAATAACTAATTTATTCTGAAACAGTATAGACTATCATTAATATTTTTAATGAACAAGTTTTCATTGTTGTTTTGGCAAAGCTTGATAGCAATGTCCCTATTAAGGTCTGTCTTGGACAAATACTAAAAACTAAGTAAATGTAAACAGAAAACTGCTTTCCATAAAGATAGAAGAGTTACACAGTTTTTTTTTTTTTTTTTAAATCAGGTGCAAAGGCAAATCTGAGTGGAATAGAATAATGTAAAACTAGTAAGAAACAACTTAGTGAAAGGAAGGAGTAATTAAATATTGCACTATTAACGTCAATAGGTTTCACTCGAAAAAATGTTCTTTGCCTTTGTACTGGCATCAGAATAGAACACTAACTATTGTAGGCATGACAATAATAGGTACTTACTTAAACAAAAAAAAACATCTTAACACTACATTTCCTTCTAGGGGTCACACACAGCATGCTCACGAATGTGAGCTGTCTTGAATTGTTCAGCCTCGCTTCGTGTTCTGTTATAAAATAGAATAAGTTTCAATAGCAAACTAGTTAAAATTGTTATTGTACTACAACATTAAACTTAGCTTAAATTAAACCTCAACTTGGACAACATGTCTTTAAATAAAAAAAATAATGTATTTAAATGTAAATAACAGAAGGTATACCAACAGGCTTTTATCAAGGACAAAAAACATGCAAAGAAATTGAACTCCAATAACAATGAAAGCTGGAACTTCAGCAAGGGATTCTGGGAATATGTTGCAATGTTGTCCTGTTTACTGGAGATCAATTAATACACTTAACTTCCAGCTAAACACCTACTTGCAAAGTGACTTAGACAAGCTCAGGCAATATACCGTCTGCTGTTATTAATGAAGAAAAAATGCATTTTAAAAGTAGGCTAATGAATGAATGTGCCTTTCTCAGGAGGCTGACTGGAGGGTCAATTAGGTATGATGCAACCTCTCCAATGTCTCTGTTGTTGGTTGCTTCAGGCATTTTGCTTTCTCATGAGTCGTTATGCACTATAATGCAATCTATACCATGTAACTTTCTTTTAACCTTCTGCGAGAACAGTTACTGCAACAAAGCAAGCAGTTGATGTAACAGTGACTTGACAATGAAGCCTTTCTAGCTTTATTAGTTATATACATCTGTCCAATGAACATGTCATTTGTCATTATTGTCATTTATTTTTATTATTATTATTATTATTATTATTATTATTATTATTATTATTATTATTAGTCATAGTAATCATAGTAGTATGGCCTGTACTGCTATATACACCCATGCTGTTGTTATAAACATAGAATTGTATTATTTTCTTCTAAACATTTTATTTTCCTGCATATTTCCAGAAGGAGTAAATACCCAAGTGATTCACCATAATCCCACATTTATTTAAAACATATAAAACCAGTAAGCTCACTTTTATCAAAAACCATTAAAATAATCACTGCCACAAGGCAAAGGGAAAGAACAAGGCTGTGCTAATGACTAGATATAATCTACAGCTATGGCCAAATCTTTAACTTCAACCTACGTAATTAACTAATTTAGATTCATGAAGTTATATTAAACCCACTGAATAATATTACGTGAACATATTGAATTACATACCGCTTTGTAGTTTTTCAAATTAAAAAATGTGACATTTCAAAATCTAACAAATACTTCACTGCTATTATGGCTTCTTATGGCTTCTTGTAGAGTTTTGCGATATCATTTTCTAGTTTCTTTTACAAATTATGTTCATATAGTTTGTTTTTTTATTATTATTAGTGCGTCTCAATACTAAAATTTTAGGTGATGCAAAACTTTTGAACATAGCTGTCTACAAATAAAAAAGTGCCATTTATTCTGATAATGTATAGCCCAACTGTCAACAAAATTGGCAATTATAGACAATACTGCAACAATCACATTTGTTAGAATGTCAGGATCTCCGCAAACAGCAGCAATACTATTCAAAGCTATTTGAAACAGGAAGATAAACACATCAATGCATCATTGTTCTCTTCCAATATGCTTCCAGTTTCAAAGCAATGTTTGCTTTCAAGCACTGAAAAAAGCTGTTGCTCTGTCACCGTGCTCTCATGCTTCAGCATGGTTAAAAATCAATTTACTACCAAAGTGACAATTATCATCACACAAACTGGTTGAAATTCCATTTGCAGTTGAAAGAAACAGAGAAAAGTAAAGGGAAGCACAATGTAAATACTGGGAAAAACACACTGAAAAAATAAATAAATAAATAAATAATTGTTATAACCGATTTAAATATATATATATATATATATATATATATATATATATATATATATATATATATATTGTTTATAATTTTGTATTGTTTATATTTGTTAAACATAATATGCATTTGTATTGCCTGTAATTTACAGTACTCTTTTCGTCTACTTTTTATCTGTTATGTTGCAGTGTTATACCCTGCATAGGACCAGTCTGCCCAGCAATGGGATTATTGTTATAATTTAATTATTTAGCAGACGCTTTTATCCAAAGTGACTTACAAAATACAAAAGTATATACAGTACTGTGCAAAAGTTTTAGGCAGGTGTGAAAAAATGCTGGAAAGTAAGAATGCTTTCAAAAATAGCTATGTTAATAGCTTATATTTATCAATTAACAAAATGCAAAGTGAGTGAACAGAAGAAAAATCTACATCAAATCAATATTTGGTGTGACCACCCTTTGCCTTCAAAACAGCATCAATTCTTCTAGGTACACTTGCACACAGTTTTTGAAGAAACTCGGCAGGTAGGTTGGCCCAAACATCTTGGAGAACTAACCACAGTTCTTCTGTGGATTTAGGCAGCCTCAGTTGCTTCTCTCTCTTCATGTAATCCCAGACAGACTCGATGATATAGAGATCAGTTCTCTGTGGGGGCCATACCATCACTTCCAGATCTCCTTGTTCTTCTTTACGCTGAAGATAGTTCTTAATGACTTTTGCTGTATGTTTGGGGTCATTCTCATGCTGCAGAATAAATTTGGGGCCAATCAGATGCCTCCCTGATGGTACTGCATGATGGATAAGTATCTGCCTGTACTTCTCAGCATTGAGGAGATCATTATTTCTGACCAAATCCCTAACTCCATTTGCAGAAATGCAGCCCCAAACTTGCAAGGAACCTCCACCATGCTTCACTGTTGCCTGCCGACACTCATTCGTGTACCGCTCTCCAGCCCTTCAGTGAACAAACTGCCTTCTGCTACAGCCAAATATTTCAAATTTAGACTCATCAGTCCAGAGCACCTGCTGCCATTTTTCTGCACCCCAGTTCCTGTGTTTTCGTGCATAGTTGAGTTGCTTGGCCTTGTTTCCAAGTCGGAGGTATGACTTTTTGGCCACAAGTCTTCCATGAAGGCCACTTCTGTCCAGACTTCTCCGGACAGTAGATGGGTGTACCAGGGTCCCACTGTTTTCTGCCAATTCTGAGCTGATGGCACTGCTGGACATCTTCCGATTGCGAAGGGAAGTAAGCATGATGTATCTTTCATCTGCTGAAGTAAGTTTCCTTGGCCGACAACTGCGTCTACAGTCCTCAACGTTGCCCGTTTCCTTGTGCTTCTTCAAAAAAGCTTGGACAGCACATTTGGAAACCCCTGTCTGCCTTGAAATTTCTGCCTGGGAGAGACCTTGCTGATGCAGTATAACTACCTTGTGTCTTGTTGCTGTGCTCAGTCTTGCCATGGTGTATGACTTTTGACAGTAAACTGTCTAAAGCAACCTCACCTTGTTAGCTGAGTTTGGCTGTTCCTCACTCAGTTTTATTCCTCCTACACAGCTGTTTCTGTTTCAGTTAATGATTGTGTTTCAACCTACATATTGAATTGATGATCATTAGCACCTGTTTGGTATAATTGTTTAATCATATACATGACTATATGCCTACAAAATCCCTGACTTTGTTCAAGTGTACCTAGAAGAATTGAAGCTGTTTTGAAGGCAAAGGGTGGTCACACCAAATATGGATTTGATTTAGATTTTTCTTCTGTTCACTCATTTTGCATTTAGCTAATTGATAAATATAATCTATTAACATGTCTATTTGTGAAAGCATTCTTACTTTACAGCATTTTTTCACACCTGCCTAAAACTTTTGCACAGTACTGTATATACTTTTGTATTTTGTAAGTCACTTTGGATAAAAGCGTCTGCTAAATAATTAAATTATAACAATAATCCCATTGCTGGGCAGACTGATCCTATGCAGGGTATAACACTGAAACATAACAGATAAAAAGTAGACGAAAAGAGAGCAAATTTTTTTAAAGCATTTTAAAATCAAATTTATTTTCACTGTCTCACCTGTATCCCAAAAGTCTTATCTCATTTTCCTGTCTGAGCCAGGCCTTAAGGCAGAAAAGCAAACCTCTTTACAACCCAAATAAATACTAATCTTAAATTCAATACAAGCTGACAGTAAATGAATTTGCTGAGCTTACTTCAGCATGAATAAAAAATCACAGGAGTCGACTACATGAGGGTATATATTTGCTAGTCCCAGGTGCCACTAGAGTGATTCACAGTGTAAGCCTCTAATAAAAAAGCACAACATTTGGGGTTTCTTTAATGGCTCTTGCCTTACTGCCTGTACTCCCTTTAGGCTAATATTTACTGAAGAAGGAAAAAAAAGGGCAGATGTCCTTGATTTTTATGCCATTTTAGTTCTTGAACAACAATACTGATTACACTATGTAACATGATTTTTGTTCCTGGGTACTAAGTGTTATTTCCTAATTGGTTATGCCTCAAAAGTATAGAAAATGGCTATTATTCCCCACAAACTTTGCTTTTGTGACCAGGACAGTGATATTTCAAAATATCACTATTTCCAATGGGAAAATGGGCAAATGTGTGTCTTTTCGTTCACATAAAGTCAGAAAAAAACAACATATGAATCCAAATTAGCATGTCTTTATACTAAAGTAATACAAAGATGACTACAAAAGATTTAGAAGTGAGTAGTTTTTCGAGATTTACAATTATACTGTATTTACAGTATAATTGTAAATCTCGAAAAACTACTCATTACAAAAGATTTAGAAGTGAGTAGTTTTTCGTGTGGATGGAGGAACACCAGATCAAGACCCTGTCATGGCCAGCCCAATCTCCAGACCTGAACCCCATTGAAAACCTCTGGAATGTGATCAAGAGGAAGATGGATGGTCACAAGCCATCAAACAAAGCCGAGCTGCTTGAATTTTTGCACCAGGAATGGCATAAAGTCACCCAACATCAATGTGAAAGGCTGGTGGAGAGCATGCCAAGACGCATGAAAGCTGTGCTTCAAAATCAGGGTTATTCCACCACATATTGATTTCTGAACTCTTCCTAAGTTAAAACATTAGTATTGTGTTGATTAAAAACGAATCTGAACTTATTTTCTTTGCATTATTCGAGGTCTGACAACACTGCATCTTTTTTGTTATTTTGACCAGTTGTCATTTTCTGCAAATAAATGCTCTAAATAACAATATTTTTATTTGGAATTTGGGAGAAATGTTGTCAGTAGTTTATAGAATAAAACTAAAATATTCATTTTACCCAAACACATACCTATAAATAGTAAAACCAGAGAAACTGATAATTTTGCAGTGGTCTCTTAATTTTTTCCAGAGCTGTATGTGTATGTATATATATATATATATATATATATATATATATATATATATATATATATATATATATATATATATATATATCCAAGTTATATCTTGTATATTCAACGTAGAAAAATATGGTGGATAGTGAATATACATTTCATATTCAGCCTACATATAGAAGATATGTACTGCATGTGCATTGGGACAGCTGTCTGCACTCTTTTCAGCATGGCTTGAGGTCATGGAAAGCATACTTAAATAAATAAATAAATAATCTTCAAAGCTTTCAAAGCTAGAGACTGGTTGGAGTAAAAATTCCAGACCCCAAGGGTTGGCATCCCAGTAGCTGTGTAGGTCAGGTGACTTTGCTTAACTATACTGTTTCCTTTGAGAGGTCATAGGGGAATAGCCTCAAAGCGCTGACGATCTGAATGAACACATCATTGCTGCTTTCTGTGACCTCAAGCCAGAGTGAAAAGTGTGCCATTCAGTATCAGGCTGACCACAGGAGTGTTAGGGGAACAAAGGTATATGCAGGGCTAGGACACAGTGGCCTTGTTTAATAAGCACTGTCTTGGCTGCCTATGGTGGCCATACACCATAGTGACATATTTATCTAAAGATATGGCAATCCATATCTTTAATGCAGAACTACCCATTGTTGTTGATTTGCACATGAGTAATTTGTTATTTCTGTTTCGGAGCTTTTTCTATTTTTTTATTTCACAGTAGACAGGAGATAGCCAAGAATGTCAATGTGGCAGAACGTGATGACATAAATCTTCAAATTTCACAGTTTCCATAATACAGAGTTATCCAATTTGAAAACCAACTTGAGACACAGTGTTTTGAAGCCTTTGGAAGGCGAGGCTACATTTCTGATAATTTAATGTTTCCCTTTCATGGGTCACAGCTCTGTAGAGCAAAACTGGTAGAAATACTGTCAACAAAGGAAGGCAGTGAATGAACAATAAACAGCACTGATTTCAAAACCACAAGCTAAACAATTCTAAACATCTCAGAATACTGTGTCCTTACATCTTCTGACATGCTGTACATATGTATATGAGGGCCAAACAGACTCTCTACTCAAAGTAAAATTCATAGCACATGTGAAATGGAAAATACCTAATAACTTGTTCTTTGGTTTTAGTCTAATATTACTTTTCTGTGGAAAGTATGGATAACGTGCTTCAAAACTGCTGTATAATTTTGTCATAAAACCACCAGAAGAGCTACATTAAAGTATATGCTTCACAAAATAAAGATCCTTCTCCCACTAAGCATTTCATTTCTAAACATCTTACCGTGCCAATATCTAAATACGGTTGAGCTAGAGCGGTGGTCCTCAAAGTCGTGCCAGTGGGCAAATTCGTGCCCGCGAAGCCAGGGCAGCGTGCCTGCTGCAGCTGTTCTTGAATTATGGGTCGTGAACACATTCCTGGCGGGTCGCAGCGTGGGAAAATAAAGAACGCTTTTAACACGTTTTCCAACAAAAGCGCCACAGCAGTCCGTTGACAGTGCTGCTCGATTATGCTGTGCTTGTACATACGCGACTTTTTCCTGAATGGCTTTTGCGATACGATCGACCAACTGAATAGCTGCGTTGTCTCAAGTGCAGGTACTAACTGTAAGTTTAACCAATAGGAGAGTCAAATATCTGCAAAGTTTTACGAAGCTGTCCAATCATAAGAAAGAAGAGGCCGTTCACGGTATTTGCATGAAAATTGAAAGCGAGTGAGTAGCCAATGGGAAAGTGAAAGATCCGTCAGCTGTCCAATCATTCGTGAGCAGAGGCGGGGTGTTAATATGCCGGGTAAGCACTGAATTTCGTCGACTGTTATTAAGAAAAATAATACATTTCAGTATTTAGAATTTAATTTCTCTCTATTTTTTTTATTTCACCAGACAAGGGAAACACCGTAGTCCATTTAGTTATGAATCCACTTTCTCTGAATAATTGAACTGGAGATGAGCGATCTTTAAAACAGTAGTGTTGACAGATTTGTTACATTGAAACAAAGCGAGACACTTATGAACACTATTTTTTATTTTAGTTCATTCACGGTTATTTGTGTAAAGATGCAATTTAAAAAAAATATTTGCATTGCGTATTTTATGTAAATTATTTAAGAATAAGCGCAGCACGCATTAATACCTGAGGCTTGGCCTTATTAGAGTGCCTTCTTGCGACATTATATATATATATAAAGGCAGTGTGTAAGATCCTATGGAATAGTCAGCGTGCCCACAAACAGCCAAGTAAGATCAATTTATGCCCGTGTCAAAATTACTTTGAGGACCGCTGAGCTAGAGGGATATAATCGCCGTGAGAGGCTCCGATCTGCAGCACTATACTCTTGGGGGTGTTTTGGGGGCTTGAATACAGTACAGTTACTGACAGTTACCGAGAGCCTATTAAGTGGGAGTTGGGAGGGCAAGAAAGTACTGTACCAGCGAATCAGGAGTGTGTATTGGTTGCTATGGGGCGGGGACAAGAAGAGGAGAGAGAACTGTAGTTAAGTGTGATGCAGTTATTTTTCGTAATGAAAAATATTACCTCTGAATATCGGTTTGATTTCTGTTAAAACTAAAATACATACATAGCCAGAGTTACACGTTTATTTATTTTTTGAGCAGGAGTACAAAAAAATAATTTTATGTTTCTTTATTGAGAGTGGCGTTTATTCGATGGCGACTAATGTAATGCGGTAATTGTGCTGTAATATTAAGTATATAAGTATATAAGCAATAAGACCCTCCACATCGGGCATTGCCAGGCATTTTAGTCGACTTTGTCATCCAACCGGTCAGATAATGCCTAGTAATGCCCTTTGTGTCTGGTCTTGTTGACACACACACACACGCGGCTTTACTTAAGAACATAAGAACATGAGAAAGTTTACAAACGAGAGGAGGCCATTCGGCCCATCTTGCTCGTTTGGTTGTTAGTAGCTTATTGATCCCAGAATCTCATCAAGCAGCTTCTTGAAGGATCCCAGGGTGTCAGCTTCAACAACATTACTGGGGAGTTGATTCCAGACCCTCACAATTCTCTGTGTAAAAAAGTGCCTCCTATTTTCTGTTCTGAATGCCCCTTTGTCTAAACTCCATTTGTGACCCCTGGTCCTTATTTCTTTTTTTCAGGCTGAAAAAGTCCCTTGGGTCGACACTGTCAATACCTTTTAGAATTTTGAATGCTTGAATTAGGTCGCCACGTAGTCTTCTTTGTTCAAGACTGAACAGATTCAATTCTTTTAGCCTGTCTGCATATGACATGCCTTTTAAGCCTGGAATAATTCTGGTCGCTCTTCTTTGCACTCTTTCTAGAGCAGCAATATCTTTTTTATAGCAAGGTGACCAGAACTGCACACAATATTCAAGATGAGGTCTTACTAGTGTATTGTACAGTTTTAATATTACTTCCCTTGATTTAAATTCAACATTTTTCACAATGTATCCGAGCATCTTGTTAGCCTTTTTTATAGCTTCCCCACATTGTCTAGATGAAGACATTTCTGAGTCAACAAAAACTCCTAGGTCTTTTTCATAGATTCCTTCTCCAATTTCAGTATCTCCCATATGATATTTATAATGTACATTTTTATTTCCTGCGTGCAGTACCTTACACTTTTCTCTATTAAATGTCATTTGCCATGTGTCTGCCCAGTTCTGAATCTTGTCTAGATCATTTTGAATGACCTTTGCTGCTGCAACAGTGTTTGCCACTCCTCCTACTTTTGTGTCGTCTGCAAATTTAACAAGTTTGCTTACTATACCAGAATCTAAATCATTAATGTAGATTAGGAATAGCAGAGGACCTAATACTGATCCCTGTGGTACACCACTGGTTACCACACTCCATTCTGAGGTTTTTCCTCTAATCAGTACTTTCTGTTTTCTACATGTTAACCACTCCCTAATCCATGTACATGTGTTTCCTTGAATCCCAACTGCGTTCAGTTTGAGAATTAATCTTTTGTGTGGGACTTTGTCAAAAGCTTTCTGGAAATCTAAATAAACCATGTCATATGCTTTGCAATTATCCATTATCGATGTTGCATCCTCAAAAAAATCAAGCAAGTTAGTTAGACACGATCTCCCTTTCCTAAAACCATGTTGACTGTCTCCCAGGACCCTGTTACCAGATAGGTAATTTTCCATTTTGGATCTTATTATAGTTTCCATAAGTTTGCATATAATAGAAGTCAGGCTTACTGGTCTGTAGTTACCTGGTTCAGTTTTGTTTCCCTTTTTGTGGATCGGTATTATGTTTGCAATTTTCCAGTCTGTCGGTACCACCCCTGTGTCAAGAGACTGCTGCATGATCTTGGTTAGCGGTTTGTAAATTACTTCTTTCATTTCTTTGAGTACTACTGGGAGGATCTCATCCGGCCCAGGGGATTTGTTTATTTTAAGAGCTCCTAGTCCCTTTAACACTTCTGCCTCAGTTATGCTAAAGTTATTTAAAACTGGATAGGAACTGGATGACATGTGGGGCATGTTGTCAGTATCTTCCTTTGTAAAAACTTGTGAAAAAGTAATCATTTAATATATTTGCTATTTTTTTTTCTTCATCTACGATTTTGCCATTTGTATCTCTTAAACATTTAATCTCCTCTTTGAATGTTCTCTTGCTGTTGTAATATTGGAAAAACATTTTGGAATTGGTTTTAGCTCCCTTAGCAATGTTAATTTCTATTTCTCTCTTGGCCTTTCTAACTTCCTTTTTGACTTGCGTTTGCAGTTCTGTGTACTCTTTCTGCATACTTTCTTTTTGGTCCTTTTTTAATGCTCTGTAAAGTGCCTTTTTTCGCTGAATATTTTTTTTTAATTGATCTATTAAACCATTTTGGCAATTTAGTTTTACATTTAGATTTGTCTACTTTAGGGATGTAATTGTTTTGCGCCTCTAGTACTACATTTTTGAAGAACAACCATCCTTCTTCTGTGGGTGTTTTCTCTATTTTACTCCAATCTACTTCTGTTAGTCTCTGTTTCATACCTTCATAGTTTGCTTTTCTAAAATTGTAAACCTTAGCTTTAGTCATTACTTTGGGGGTTTTAAAAAACACTTCAAATGAGACCATGTTGTGGTCTGAGTTTGCCAGTGGTTCTCTGACCTCTGTTTTAGTTATTCTATCTTCGTTATTTGAAAAGACTAAATCAAGGCATGCCTCCCCTCTAGTCGGTGCCTTGACAAATTGTGTTAGGAAGCAGTCATTTGTCATTTCCACCATTTCTATTTCATCCTTTGTGCTACCCACCGGGTTTTCCCATTTTATTTGGGGGAAGTTGAAATCCCCCATTAGTATGGCTTCTCCTTTGCTACACGCACTTCTAATGTCATTGTATAACAGATTACTTTATCCAACTCTATCTTCAAAAGACTTTGGTCAAATAGAACATGACAAATAATAATTTATTCTCCAATAAGTCACAATATTTTGATATGTACAGTATAGTAGGAATTAAAAAGCATTTCTGTTTTAAATATCATGCTGATTTAAAATAAAGTTAATATAGCTCTAGCTTTACTTTTGAGTCCCTGTAACTCTACAAGAAAAAGTAAATCCAATTAATCTTATTCCCAACATTAAAGGCCTGTGAGAAAGTTTCTTCACTAAGTTTAGAATCTGTATTTGTTAGGTACCAGTAGTACATTATTTTGTGTCAGCAAAAGTTTGGTAGCATTTTATTGTTGCTCGGGGCTCAACTTCATGTTGTGTTTATAACAGCTTACATTGCTGGTTTGTACCCCACCTCCAGAAGGACAGCAGTGGACCATGTACTGCAGATAACTGTAATCCATCTATACCACTAAGGTAAGACATTCACTTGTACTAAAAAGAAAGTCCCCATGGGACAGTGGTGTATAACCCATTTCACAAATGTTGGTTACATTTTATAATAACTTTTTTTTTTTAATCTGGTTCTGCAGTAAATTAAAGTAAGCAGTTACATTCACTTTAAATACTGAGTACTGTTAAACAAGAACATTTAGCAAGAAATATTTGCTAATTTCGCATTTATTAAAAATCAGCAAAATTAATGTGCTGTGAAATATATTATTCATACATGTGCCATACATTAAAAGAAAAAGAAGCGCAAACATTTATTGCAGCAAAAATTGACCTTAGCGAAATTAAGATGCCACAAAAAAAAACAATTTTACAGTGACAGAAGAATAAAGTGTGGTACTTTAGAATGCATTGCTATACACTGATTAAAAACTAGCCACGGAAGAAAGATTCTGACTTAATATACTGTACTGCATTACTGTTATGCATACAAAGGCAGCAGATGTCCCAATTACTTTTTGAATTATATCTTACGCCTTTCATAACAACATTTCTAGAGTGTACAAAATCAGCCATGTCCATTTGGTGAGAGTGATTATCTTTTCAAACAGAAAAACAGTTCTCCTAGCTATACTAGCAGCTTATGCTTGAATTAAACATGTTTATAAAAACAACACGTGAGGTAAGGCAGCGATTCTGAGGATACTTTAAAATGATTGTAGTCCTTTATGAAAAATGTACTCATTTAGAGGTTACGCACAACAATTTCCTTGTTTCCAGAACACAGTCACGTGTGGGTGCTTGCTGTTTATTTGTTAGCTTCATTCAGTGCACTTCAGGATCTTGCTTTGCTTTATTCACTATATTGCATATCTTTAATAAACTCATAATACCATCAATACAACCTGGTACTAAACAGCATTACACTCCATACTCTACAAAGTAAGAGGACAATTACTCATATGCATGGATGTGTATATTAGCTAACTTGTTCTGGGAATATCTCTCATTAGACAGTTATATTTAATAAGTATTCTTCAATCTCAACCAAGGGATTTTTCATATTGATCAATGGCACATAAATTTGCTTTTATGGACTGTTAATTTGCAATAAGATTGTTGTTCACCTCTATAGTAGCTTTCTTTACAAGATCTATAATATATATCAGTTACTGACCAGTGTCAACTAGTGGTGTTTCTAGCATTTCAGTACTGTCATGGCTTTTCCTTCAGCCCTTCTCAACAATTTGAATATGCTTAACTTGGTTTTATTTTGTATGCTTTTTTTTTCGCTCAGCACTGTACAAGCCCCCAAAAGGTCACATTTTGTATGATCACCATGGTATTCAACATTTTAATATACTGTACAGTCTTAAGACCCTTAGAATCCCATGCTAAAACATCCGTGCTATCAACACATTTTAATTGAAACCATTACTTAGTTGGACATTACTACTTAAGACAGGCACTAAATTATGGATATTACTTGGCACACCACAAACTGTCTATCGCCTAGAATACTTTATTGATGGAACTGATACATCTGCCATTGCCTGCCTACATACCGATGAAGGCACTTTTATTCTGCAAAATAATGCATATCTTCTGAATATTTTCCTAACACAGACCCCTTAAAATAATTAATGTTTGGTATCTTGCAGTTGTGTTTCCAGAAGACTTAATATACCTAGACAAACATTATTACCTTCTGTAAAACACAAATGAGATTTGAATTACAGTTGACCTGCCAGCAAATGCTAAATCATGTTCGAGCAAAGGCTTCCTTGTAGTGACCTATAACCTGTAAAAGCAGAGCATTAAGGTGTATTTCACAATATATTCTATGTATATTGGACAGCTGTCTCAGTAGAATTGATGAAACAGATCTAGACAGACTAAGAGCTCCTATCTGCTTTAAGCAAAATCTATTGTATTGTATTATATACTTATGCATTGTAGCTTGAAATACTTTTTACCCTTGAAGTGGCAGTGCTGAACTTCAGTCAGTGACTGTGTTGACGTGTTGCTAGACTTTAAACCTGTTATGCAATTTTGGTCTAATTCGACTGTTACCCATTTATTAACCTTTTCAGTGTTTCAATAAGTTAGAGGTGGAGCTGACATTAGGGGCCACATTCCCTAAATATCAAAATTAATTTCTACATATTTTCAGGTGTAGGGATAACTCCCTGCGACTCACCCAAAAGGGCAGCTCATATTTAAATGTATGTTTCTTTTATTCTTTTTTAGGAGAAAGTCAGAGGTTCTTTAGTGGTTCATAGTCTAGTATTATATAAGACAGCTGATGGATCTGTGATATATCTGTTTTTTTGTTTTTAAATACCCATAATATTCTGATATCTTTATCATCTGGAAATCAAAAAGCCACACGGCCACAATATGGCTGCCATCTTAAGACCGGATCACTAAAGTGTAAAGTTAGATTAGAGTTTCCATAACACTGAAATATGACACTGACAACTCAAATGATTTATGAGATATTAGCAGTTGAAATAGCGAGAACAGATTGTAAATAGTTAAAAAAAAAAAAAAAAAAAAAACAGCAAACAAGAACTTGAGAGGCATGTCTAATGAGAGATGAGAAGCTTCATAAAAAGACTAAATATGTCTGCATTTTCAGATTCTGAAGGGCTGTGGTGCACAGCTGTGTATAATACAGAACAGTGACAAAAAAGCACTGTCATAAAGGACCAGACCAAACAACTAGAAGAGAAAAACTACGAATACAGTTTGGCTCTTTGGGATCAAAACACCCCACAGTAACCCCAACCCATCCAGTGAATTCTGACCCCATGAAAATAGGCTTAGGCCATGATTAACAACTGTGAACCACAAGATATGGAATCGGTCTAGTAGGTTATGGATTCTAATTTTGCACATGGTCTTAATATCCATTTATTACCTGCTGTACTGATGGATTTGCCTGTAGTTTTTGATAGCTCTGTCTAGAGGGGGTCATTGGTAACAGTGTCGGGAGTGTCTTGAGACGCGACCACAATTGTATAGAATACAGATACAGAGTAAAGAATTGTCATTTAATTAGATAGTCTCGCAGATCCAAAATCCAAATAAAGTTGAACACTTTGCAATTCTAAACTGAGGCTCCACTGAGCTGCAGGATGAGTGGTCTGAGTGAGCAGGGCATCAGCATGCATGCATTCATGAAGCTTGTGATTATAACCAAACATGGCGTTGCGCGGACCTGATAGGCCTTGTTTTGAAAACAGCAAACCGCGGTAGCATCTGAATGTGACATTATGGGTGTTTGAACTGTCAAAGCAGTGGTTTGAAATAACTTTAACTAGAAAACTAATACTTTTGTCACATTTAAACACAGAGATCAAGCTTGCACGCCTGATGGCTTTGCACAAAATGTATTATAATGGAAGACTCCACTAAACTATGTCAGGAAACAGGGTTTTAGAGTATGTGGTTTTATCTGGATCAATTGGTAGAGATGATAAAGAAATATTGACTTTTGCTTGCAAAATGTTTTGAGAATGTGTTTGATGCTATAAAAAGTATTTTAAAGGAACAGGTCTTAAAAGCAGGATGAAACCCTTACATGAAAAAAATAGTATCCTTGTGTTTCTGCCGGTGTGTTACCCACATCACAAGCAGGCACAGATCAGCAGGCCTGGCAGACTTAATGCAAAAGGGGCTTAGAAGTGAATCAGTAGGGGGTCTGAAGCACCCACTAATCCCTACAAAGCGCTGTCTCACTAGATCAAGAGTTTCCACTTACGCCTTATAGAATAACTTCTATTCCAAAATGTAATAGCTCACTTGCAGCATTTACACATCCATTTTAAAGACAAAGCACACTGCATGTGCCATCAATGATGTTAACTTGTTCTGCATAAACGTGCAGTACATTATACATATGTATGAAACTGATACCAGCAGAGCCCACATCTTTACATGACACAATCTAGAAAAGTGCAACACAGGGGTAGGACCTTTCCCAAAATATCAGATAGTCTTACCCAAAAGATTAATATTAGTTGTGAATATTGAACATATATAACAATTGAAGGACTGTCATATGCCCACTGGCATATGAAAAGTACAGTATGCTAAGGCTGCAGTGTCTATACAGGTAGTGCTAGACGATATGGCTCAAAGACAGGAAGATATTTAGGTGCAACAATATAGCACATATAGACTAAAGCTACATCCACACTGGATGCGAGCGAATAATTTAGAAGTCACTGCAGTCAAATGGGAGTATCCACACCAGTAGCGAGTGACGCAAGAACCTGTTTCTATTTTTTTTTTCGTTGCGCACCTGGAATGAAACTGGCAAATCAGAAGCAAGGTTAACACCCTTGACACACGTCAAAACACATGCCTCAAAACAATAATGGATGACGAAAAGTGAATTTATGAGGTGCAGCATTATCCGTTATTATATCATTGCCAACTGAATGATTATAAAGACATCCAGAACAAAGACAATGCCTCGGTGAACATGGCAGAGGTTGTGTCTCTGGTTTGTAGGGTACAGCGATTTGCATGCAGTACCGTAGTCGTGGCTTGCAGGTGGTGCATTTAGCAGCACCAAGACATTTTCTTTCCGATGTATGCAATTTGCATAAAAATAGGTTTATTAATAAGCAAAAATAAACCGGAGCATACATGCAGTCTACATAGCCAGCATTTAAGTGAAACATGTGCACTTTTGGTGGTTTTTAAACACAGAAAAGGTCCCGCATTCACCCAAGTTGAATATTGGCCTAATTTTAAGTTATAGCTTTTTTGTTTTGTTTGTTTATTTTTTTTTTATATATATATATATATATATATATATATATATATATATATATATATATATATATATATTATATAGTAGCCTGATACTTAAACAGCAATAATCACACTGCTGAAGACATCACCATCTGTGGAATCAGTCAGTGTTTTGGTACAAATTCTACTCGGAAGCAAAGAGAGATTATCTTCAAACTTGGAACTTTGGAGCCTCTTGAAATGAACATTCTATTCTAATATCATCCTCAGAATATTTGACTGGTGCAATGATGGCTGATAAGTACATCAGTCGAAGGCTGACAAGAGCTATGTTCCCCTGTTAATGTGAAGTGATAATGGCATCATCCTCTGGAACTTTTCTTTTCAAAGGCAACAGCTTGTTTACAGCACTGCTTTTTCCATCCAGCTTAAGAAGGACTTATAGTCCGAAACATCCTGATATACTTATTTTTTTCATCAATTATTTACATTTTTGTGTACCTACATTACCTTTTGATTTTTGATTTTGCACCTTTTAGCACACAGCAGTTTCAAATTATATATATATATGTGTGTGTGTGTGTGTGTGTGTTTTTGCTTAAAGAGCCAATTTCCCAACGTTTCGGTATGTTTAACATAGCTTTGTCAAGGAAAGTGTGTTTAAAAACAAACACTGGAGGTATTTATAGGCTTTTGATGCCCCGGTAACCACACATTTATTTCTCTTTAAATATAATGACTTTGTGATGTCATTCACTATATAGGTAATGATATAACGATCTACTGTTCCTTTCTATTTAAACCTTCAGGCATCATGCTATCTAGTCTATCCATTTATTTTATTTTCTTCTTTTACACTGTCATTTAATTTTCTTCTGAAACCACAAACTTTAGGTCATCCATGGTGTTCATGGTGTTCATCTGTTCCTTGTGCTGAACTATTGGTTCATTTATGGTTTTATTTCTTATATTTGAGATGTGGTTCTGTATCCTTTTATATAATGATGTACCTATCTCTCCTACATATTTTTTTTTTTATTACATTGTATGCAAAATACAAGGTTGCTGTCCTTGCATGACAGATTTAAGACTGAATATTTATTTTCTTTATTTGTGATTTCACTTTTACCTTTTACAGGTTTTAATGTCCCTTCATGTATATACGATCCCTTAATGTTTATTTATTTATTTATTGCTTGCTATATTACCCATATATTAAGCTTGAGTGTTAAATAAGTCTGAACAAATATGCCCAAGGAGTGATCAGCAATAAAAGTGTCAAGCTAAAAGGAGTTTTTTGTACATGTTAAGCTTACATATTGAATGACTGTTACATAGGATCTGGAAGATTATACAATAATTAAACATAGCAACGTTTTATAGTTATTGACTTGTATTATATTTATGTAAATTCTATTGTCAGCACCTCCACTGCTACTGTTGTATACTGAAGAAAAAACAAACACAAAAAAAAAAAAAACCCTTGTTCTGTTTACATCTCACACTATAAGTGCCTGGCACTGTGACAGACTACTAGTACTTGCAAATTAAATCAAACTAAATTCAATATTATACTTAATACTACTAGCAGACATATACATAGGTAACAAGATCAAGCAAGCTCTTATAGTAGGTGCCAGATGAAACCGTGGGTATTAATTATCATAATAATTCACACTACCACAAACCTTCTACTGGTGTCTTGGCTATGCAAGAAAAAACTTGCATAGCTCTGATATTCCGCCAGCTAAAAGAAAGCATGCAAGACCACATAGACAAATGCTTGAAATATTTTCAGAAAACACTATTAAATATTTCATAGTCAATGTTTTAATATGAAGTGATGCTCAGAGGATAATACATAATATAGAATATTGATTTGGAAAAGTATCACTAGCACTTACGCTATGTTGTACAGTAATTATTTTATTCATACATTCATGTATAAGCTACTTGATTTGAAGAGAATTATCTGGTGTACTTCATTTGCCTTTTAAAACTTTGAATGATTAACAAAACCTACCAATAAAATAGGAATTACCAATTAAGTAGAACAATCATTGAAATCCCTGACTTAATTCTCAGTGTTTTTATTTTAATTCACATAAACTAATGCAAGTAATATATAGGATCACAAGAGAAAAGAAGGGCAGTTGAATATAAATGAAATAAGCTCCAGGTTAAACAAGGCACACTGGGTTCACCACTTGTTGCAAGATTTAATGTTCTTAAACAGCTCACCACCTTTTTGTACACGTTTAAAATCTGCTTGTTAATGTGGACTAAACATCGGTCAGGGGTACATATAAACAATCATTTAAGGGGTCAATATGAATAATAATTCGGATTTTGTCCAGTCCTTTGTCGGTTAGATGAGATGAGTTTAAAAGTTCTAAAACTAGGGATGCAAACGAGCCTGGCTCTTTCGAATTATGGTCAATAAATCTCTCTGTGGCTGTCAGGGTCAAAAACTAAAGCCCCCTTCTGTTCAACTGCAAACAGATTTAGTTAAACTGGCAAGACCTGCATTTGTTTCTTTTTTAGGCTGTAATCTTGCTTCCTTTGCTACCAGCCCTGTCTTATCCATCCACAGTTGTATGCCTTCTGCAATTACTGCTGCCTAGCACTTCTCTCCACAGAAGACTCTCCAAAGGCAGCTTCATTTTTCTTTACTCTAACTCCACAGTAGATCCTTAGGGCAAAATGTCTTAGGTGCTGACCATGAAGAAAAACAAAAAACACTCAACCATAAAATACTAATAGAGGGCCAGTTGTAGAGAGAGAGAGAGAGAGAGAGAGAGAGAGAGAGAGAGAGAGAGAGAGAGAGTAAGATTTGTTTTTGAGAGAGTATAAAACATAAATAAAAGAAGCTTTGTTGACTATGACGGCTACGTGAACAAGGTAACACTAGGGAAATTAGAATTCTCCTAATGCTCAGCTACGAAACCTCGGCGCAATAGTTTTCAACTCTCAGCTTATCAGAGGGTAACAGGTAGCATGTAAATGAAGTGTGAGGAATGGAGCTTGTCTCCCAAAGGGAGGAAATTGTCAAGCAGCAGCTGAGAACAAAGGAAGAACCTGAAGTCTTGTTGGGAAAAGGAAGCACACATTCACGTTCTGTGAGTCAGGGCTTGAGGTTTTTCTTTACCTTTAATGCATTTCACCCATGTATGCTTTTGAAAATATGTGAAAGTTCTCACCAAAGCAGCAATGTGTCACAGTCACCTTGTATATGGTTGTTAAAATATTATTCCTTAGTTCCTGTTTACTCAATTATTTCACAGTTCAACCTTCTGTGCACTGCTTCGGCTTGTTTACATTTCCCAATGGTAGTTTTTGCTTCAGGGTTATAATCTTGCTCCCTCCTTGAAACCTGTTTGCTCCTGTAAAACCCTGCCAATGGGAATAGTCCTGCTGTTACCCGTTATAGGACAGTTTTAGGTCAGGAAGCAATATTAAACTTGTATTTTTGTAATACTATGTAATATATATGTTTTTTTTATCATTTTAAATACACAATATTACCTGTCTGTATTATGAAAAAAATAGATTGCTGTGGTTGACATCCACCTTGTAAAAAGAATATATCTCCAGATTCCAATTCTCTATGTATCCAGATTGAGACTATCAACAACTTGCACTGAGGAATGTCCTCTGTTTCAATATAATTGGATAATCAGTACTCTCTAGATATACATAGAAAAAGAATGACACATGTTCATAAGTTCAGGAGTGCAGTCGCATCCAGTACATACATCTCTTTTGCTGAGGATACACATTCCAACATAACATAATCATACCCGTAAAGGAATAATAAAGAAAGAGATATGTTCACCACAGGGTCATAAGAGAACAATCATCTGAAACAATGTAAACCATAAGAGATAATGGACCTTTAAATGGCAATTTCTCTGAGCAAAAGAAATTTTGACTTATCTTTTATAAGTTGGGCTTCTTTTTTTTTTTGTATATGCTGTTAAATTATTGTTTTTGGTTACTTTCCTAAATATGTGGCCACTTTTTTTTAGTTTTTCTGTCACTATATGTATAGTAGTAACTTGACAGTACTTGCATGCTTTCCTTTGCAGTTTTCCACAATGAAATCCTTATGGTCATGGGCAAATTCTTCTTGGGTTTTTGTGTGTAGGCATTTTTTTTAATATATTTCGCCACAATTTGCAATTCTTTTTCCCCTCCATATCTTAACTCTAATAGAGCTTTGCATTTGGGGTTGAGTTGAGTAATCATTTCCACTGTTTTCCAGTGTTTATTGGCTATACACTAAGTTCTTTTTTTGTAGTAGTCATAGTCGTATCAGGGGTGTTTTTGGTTTTTATTGGTTAAAACTGAAAGTCAGAAGCCTTATTCATAAGTAATGAACTTACTAGGCCAACTATAACAAAACATCACGTGAGCAACAAAGCTAGCAGAGGGGTTGAATTTAAAAATAAACAATAAACAGCATTAAATGCATTAAACATGATTTTTCCTTAATTGTCTGCAACTGATGACAATATACAGACAACAGTGCTTGCAGTGTACACACTTAGGACTCACAATAATTCTGCAGTGGCAATTATGTCAATTGTGTGCAATACAGTGTCATCTGTTTAAAACTACAGACAGAGGTTGTTTCTTGTGTCATTGGGGTAAATGCTAGCAAGCTAAACAATGGCAGACCTAATTTATGCCAACTTTTAACCAGGAGTATTTATCGTACTGCTGTCAAACATCACTGCTTACAATAAAAACACAGTGGCTACTGTCACCCATATTAACTGTAGACTTTTTCAAAAGCCACACACACTTTCTAACTTCTTCAGCATCCCCTGGTCTTCCTTGGCTCAGCATTGAAAGATAACAGAAACGCAAAACAAGAAAATCATTTAGCAGCAAGATGTGCTTTAATGGAAACTGGCCCAAACAAATCAGCCTGTGCAGTTCAGCCCTGTGATCACCCCATTTGAGAAGAAGCACTTAGGCAGCCAGCAAGGCCATACACTGCAATTTCAGATCTCATCTAAAGGCCACCTTCAATTCTGCTTTCCAAAATCATTATATTGTATTCCACTATACTCTAGAAGTATGCCTTACAGGTAACTGCAGAACAGAATCCCATCATTCCATCAGTGTTAATGACAAAATGTACAACTTGGGTCTTCATCACAGTCAACATCATGGAGACTGCACCATTACTGAAGACATTCAAATGTTAGAATTGTGTATGACATTACATGACATATCAGTATTGTTGACTCAGCTTCTTACACAAAGTATTGGCAATCTGACCAATTAAGTTGCTATTTAATTTACATGCTTCCATAGATTAATCTATAATAGGATGTTCATTTAAAAAAACAAATTGATTTTATCTAATAAGGTGTAATATAGCCACAGGTGTGTAGAATAGGTGGTCACGGGTGATAGAGATAGTTAGTGGAATTAATGTTGGTGACAGAGATGGAGGTCAGTGTTGTGCGTTACCGTGCTGTGCTGTTTCGTTCTGTGTTCATGTGTTTTTGTAAAACCTTTTGTTTTGGCCCTTGTGTCGTTTCATTTGTTAATGTTTTTCTTTTAGTGGTTTTGCACATTTTATTTTTGTTTGTTTATTAAAAAATGCATTAGTGCAATGTAACTTGCAGCTTTCTGTGTCTGCGTTTCCCTGCCATCATCGTCTGGGCTGGGTCATTGTTGGGCACCCTGAAACAAGCATTCACTTGTTGTTTCAATATTCCATTGTCAAGCATCACGAATGAAAATACGACAATGCAATCAGTTGAATATAAACATCATTAAAGGATTTTGATTTACGAGAACTGAAACAATGTAGTTCCTCCAAATTCACTCTCATACAACTGTTCAAACAGAGCAGCAAAACAACTTTGAAGTAGATCAGGTTTATTGTACAGATTTATAACATAAAAAATATATTACTACATATAGTATATATGAGTAGCAATATAATAGTTTAAGAGTAGGTGTGTGGGAATTTTGCATGAATGGCACTGTAATAGAGAATGCTGGTAGGTAAGTACTCTCTGACTGAACCATTTACAGGAGGTTTGTTATGCTCTGTCTAAACTACAGCAAGCTTACATTTCAAATCATACAAGTAAAATGCTCCCTAGAGGCGTATTTAAATTCATACCAGCTAGACAAAAATACATATTTCTTCATCCATAAATAAGACAATGCCCATCAATGTAGCCATAGTCGCTTGCAAGTAAACCTTGTGTTGTTTATGAACACCTTCCATTCCTATTTTGGCATATTGCATTAAAAAAAAAAACATGACATTTAGATTATAACTTGTCCTCAATACATACAAATAAGAAGACACAGTTTTAAAAAAAAAAAAAAAAGCTCTGGTATGTTTGCATCAAAAGTTGCTAATGAGACACTTTACCTGCGATGAATGATTGCAGTACCAGCAGTTTCCATAGCAACAGCATTTTCAGTTTCCAAGGTCAAAATAGGCTCCCATCCAATCACAAGTGAATGCAATCCTTTTGTATGCCTTTTTCTGGCCTTTAATCTGTAAAAAAAAAGAAATAACTTAGAATAACAGAAAATGTTACCACAGATACATTCTTTCACTGGAGGGTATTAAAAGTTATTGTATCTATTGGCAAGAAGAAAGACGTGTTGTTTCATTAACACTCACACATGCTATATAGGTATAATATACAGTATATATATATATACTGATACTTACAAACACAACACACACAAAAGTCAATTAAATAACTGGTACGGTTGGCCACAGTCAACATCTCAGGTAGATAATAGAGCAGTTAGATACTTTAGATTGAAAAGAAAACTGAGGGAAATTTTAAGTTTAATGTAATTAATAACCAAATCTGAAGATATGTTTATTTTTAATCAATTATCATGTGAGTGTTTTTTTTTTTTGGGGGGGCAACAACTATTCAGTTGAACATTGTACACAAAAACGGTCCCAGGTGCTGAGGAAACCATTTACATCACAATGGGATACAGAAGATAAACAAATCATTTACAGTTGAATTAAACAGTTTAAAACAGTAAATAGATACCGACTGCTGCTTGTGTTAGCTTTTTCTTCTATATGCTTCCATTGTTTTTTATTGTTTGCTTAAATAAGAAAACTCAACAAGCACTTCACTACAATAGCAAGAACTGTCTCATTCAGTCTTCAACTCCTCACTAAGTGTGCTCAACACTGCAAAGGGTTCAACCACAAAGTATAGGATGAGTAGCTCAGTAGCTAAGGCCATAATTTCACATTTTTACTGAGGCTCAATAGGGACAAGCTCAGTTTACCACCTGCCCATCACGAAGCTGGCTGGAAAACCAAGATCATGTCTTGTTCCAGATGATGCTAGAAAAGCAGGCTGATTTAATCCAAGTGTCAAAGTCAAATAGTTTTAATTCCTTTGCCAAGATCCCAAGGGTATATTTTCATGTCAGTATACAAACTCAAAGGACTACTCTGTGTTAGAGGAACACAGTAATCTTCTTCGAGCTTCAAGACAAAAAAATCAATTCTGTCTCCAGATTCAGAGTCCCGAAGCTGTGCTTTTAAGACACTGGCTTAATGTCTGCCCCTACAGATTTTGCTCATTAATATAAATACAATACATATATCCCTTAAGGGCTAAAGAGTAGCCAATGGTTACTCAATTGATTTATTTTTTTTTTTTTACTTTGGACTTAAATAAAAAAGTGACCTTTTAAAACCTCAATAAAGTATATATTTATTTATTTATTTATTTTGCATACAGAAAGACTTGGCCTTATTGCCATTGTTGGTGTGACTAGGAAAGGAAGAGGACTGGATGACTGTGACATCCATTCAATGTTCAAGACCTTTCCTATCAGTAATTACTTGAAGCTTAGACTGTTTACATAGTATTTCCTCTACCGATGTTGCATTTCCCCTACTGACGAATCTACCATTCTATATACAATGTAACTGCAGCAAAATGCTGATGTCTAATACATTAGAAGCATTCACTGAGAGAAGTATTGCTTTGTTTTATTTTAAGCATGTAACTCAATACATGAAAAAAGCAAATTGTAAAATGATTTCATCATATAAAAATGAGTTAAAGCAGGCTAGTAAGGGCCTAGAGCTCAAGGAGGTTTGTTCTAAATTAATTGCCACAGCACAAGTAGAGGTTAGTCCTTTAGGCCCTGGCAACTACTGTCATTTAGAAATGAACAGGGACCTGGCAAACAAAGTATGGTTGCCTGGACAGAGTCAGCAAGGCAGTCCATGGGGATTTCAAACCATGTGTAATGACGTTAAGCCTCCTCATGACAAGCCCCTTGAATTTCTGCAAGTAGTTTGATGAAATATCTCTCCCCTAAACGTAATGACTTTCTCCAGACAAGTGCACCAGCACATATTTGGAAAAATATCTAGTAGTATTTGTGATAAATAAAAATAAATCTGCAACATATGTTTAGTCTGTAAAGGAGAACATTAGAATGTGGATGGATTTACAGATTGAACCCCCCCCCCCAAACTGGTACCTTCAACAAGAGGTTTTCAGAGACAGGAAACATAACTAGATCTGTTACTGTATATGCATGTTCAAAGGCCCACGCACCTCATCTGCAGAGTTTCCTTAGATGTACTGTAGTATGCTTAAAAGCAGTTTTAGCTCATTTCTAACATGATGAAATAGCAGGACCTTGCAGTCCTGCCTAACATAACAAGGGCACAGTCGTAAAATAAACCTCATGTTACATTAAAGTAACCCAGTTAAGAGGACATGGGTACTTTGCGAACTGGGAAAAGCAACACACGTTTCAGTAGTTACGACAACAATACCATATCCAACAATAGAAAAAGAAAAAAGAGACAATATCTAATATACATTCTTATCCTAAGTGAAAATCCATAGAACCGCAAACAATGGATCGCTTGCTGGACAAAACAAATCATTGTTCTTGGTACTGTATGTTAGTCTGATAAAAGATGCTACATTTAGCATGCTAGTTCTACAAAACCATACAGCGGCAGACATAAACTAACAGAAATCTACTTATTTCTGTCTGCTCTTGGAGAATTTAACTTCACATTAAAAAAAAAAAAAAACACGATATAAACAAATCCAAGCATTATATTTAGCTAATTCATCACAAACTTGTTTTTTACACTTGCCACAGCAAACCGTGACAGGAAAACAGGAGAGAATAAAAATAAAATCAGTCAAATTGAAGAAATCTGGAAACCCAGGGTCTGTGTTTTAATGAGCACTCCTGTTGGACATCAATCTGCTTAACTTTTCATCACTGAAATCTTCTTTGAGCTGCAAATACAAATATCAGTCTCTGAGGCTGTACAGTTTTAGAGACCTCAGGAAATAGACAACTGGTCTATTGTGCATGAGAATGGCATGTTAAAACTTAAGAGCATGTGTTTAAAAACTAAATTTGAGTGTCCAATAATATATGTGTGAGAATGGCATGACTCTTTTTTGGGGATCAATATTGTTCTATCATATTTTCCTTTTCAGGGTGTCTGTTCTTGCTGTTCTCCCCACCAATTTTGACCCAATTTGTTTTCAGAAGGATCTAATTTATTCCCATCATATCACATAACACTTACCAAAGTTACACCACAAACAAATGTACTGTGCGGCTCCCATGGGCATTACAACAATATTGATTTCAGTTATATTTCAATGTCCTGTTGCTGCACAGAATACCTTGTGCCTAATCAGGGCAGTATACAGGATGTGTGTGAAATATGAATGATTTGATTGCTTTAATTGATTATTTAGATACATTAACACCAAGTCTATTTCTGACTTTTACTATTCTACTTAGTATGTGACTACCAAAACAACTTGTACTTAACATCGTTATTCAAGGCACACCATAAATACTACATAAGCAGTTAGTGAGTGTCCCTTTTCAATGAATGAAAAAAATATCGTTTTATTGTGGAAACCATTCAATCCAGTTAATTCAAAAGAGAAGGTAAATACCACTATTTACTCCAGGCAAACCTGATTAGACTGTATCCAATTAAAGCTATGGCCAAAAGTGTTGCATCATCCTATAGAATTAACAGGCTTATACTATTGCACTACTATGACTGTTTCTAGCTGACTTTTGCAATCTAATTTTCTAGTTTCTTTGATTGCTTGATGTTAAATAAAAATTAAAATGATGTTCACATCAAGTTCCTATTGTAAGTGACTCTGCAGCAGTTGTGATGTATCATCATCATCATCATCATCATCATCATCATCATCATCATCATCATCATAATAATAATAATAATAAGGTACATATTATTTTTTTAATGATGTCTTAATCCTAAAATTCTAGGTGACACAAAACTTTTAGCCGTAGCAGTAGACAGTCTGTTTATATTCATGACATGGGGCATTTAAACCATAAATGTTGCACTAAATAGCAATACGTATCAAGCTTGATCAGTGATTGGCTTACATCAGGATGATCTGGTTTACATAGGCTTTTGAGCCTGATTTCAGGATTAACCTTTATGCTACAAACCCCAGTCAACAGTGCAATATCATGGTCCAGCAAACTGATCCTATGGTTAACTACCTAGCGGGTTATTAATGCAAATTTCAAACAGGAACTTCATCACTTTGAGTAGATTTTTGTATTGATATTTTATAGTTTGACCAATACTTACATAAGTATAATTACTGGCCTGATAATTAAAAGTCTTTCAAACCTGAAGGGACAATATGTACACACATTACTATTTCAGATGCTTACGAATGAGAGAAAATACATCACTGGGCTTAACAATGAACAACTTTTCTCCATAACAAGGTCAAAGAACAGTTGTTGTGTACAGGGTTAGAACAACTTCCTTTGTAAATACCTAGTTCTGTCATATTATCAGCACTGAGATGTTTTTTCTCCTGAAGACAACTGATTTGTCCAAAAAGTGAGACTGGGGTAGAGGGGTGTTAAGTGTCCCCCTCTACTAATCAGAGAGAACAGTGGCAGAAAAAAAAATTAGAGACAGAACTACAGTTGTCTACACATATAGGAACACTTTACCTAAAAGAACACCCTTGTGGTGAAACATATTTTTCCCATTGTAAATGCTCTGGCTAAAGGAACAGGAACTTCTCTTAAAAGAACACCTTCTTGGCACCGATAGCGATTCGTTCACAACTGATACAGTACGGTTTTGTAACCTGACAACTCATCATCATCAAATTTAAATTAACATGGTTTATTCAAAAGTGACTTGTCATCGGGAGGGTGCCTTAAGGCACACTGATTGGTTTATTCAATCTTTCAAGAACAGCCGTGTGGCAGAGCAAAGCTCTGCCCTTTAAATTGGCAGGGATGGGGTTAATTTCCCCTGCCTGCCTGGGTTTATTATGTTCAGGTGGCTGGGGTTGATTAGTTGATTAGGTTGATTAACGATCAATCAGCGCCCAGCCACCTGATATAAAAGGAGGCCTCTGCTTCTCATTTGGAGAGAGGGAGCTGAGGAAGCAGGTTGGTTTTTTTTTGGTTGTTTGGAAAACTTGAATCCAGTGAAGGCATTGCCTGTTATTTTTGTAAATTTTGCTTTTTGTCTTTCTTTGTGTTTAAATTGTTTTGTTTTGGCCCTTGTGCCCTTTCATTTTGTGTTTATTTATAATAAAATAGTTATTTTTTTGAACTGCAGTCTGTCTCTGGGCCTCTATCCACTCGCCAGCCTGCCACAAGCCGTCATATCATTGACTCATTTTGTATTCTGATTTCCATTAGTTTGTCTGTTAGTTTATTATTATTATTATAGATACACATATATACACTTGCCTACTGCTTTTCTCATACATATTCAGTCCATTTCATAACCCAACCCTATAATAAGTAGTATCAATTACCATCTAAATAACGGGGCAGTCGAATGAGTGTTATTTGTTTCAGACATCCTTAATATGTTGGTTAGCAAAGAAATATAAAGCAGACCATTTTCAAGCAATGGTTAACTGCATATTTGAATGCTCTCCCAGAACTGTAACAAACTTCACAGTAGCACAAAATATGCAGACCTGTCCATTTCAATTATTAATTCTGTATGTATTTGTTGATTGAATCAGGTTAGACACATTTAAACCACATTAAAAACGCTTTTTGTTTCTGTTGTAACAGCAGTGGTGCAGCAATAGCTTAGGATAGGCAACAAAATATGAACACAAAATAAACAAGGGTGTTAAATAATATGCAACCCATACTCTGGGTCTTTTTAATGAGTTTTCCTTTATGCAAAATATGAGGAATCTCGGCAAGCCTGTTCTAAGTCAATTAAATAGAACAATGCTCATGACATTTCCACTAAAGCCCATGAGATGAGCCCTAAAAAATGCTACTCTGTTTCTCTATCCCAATCTAAAAGCTTGGGGAACATAAATTAGCAGGGAGGTATGATGTACTGTAGCTGGTCTGGTCTGATCAAAACAGTTGAACAATAGCTGAATATGTATTTTGATTATTAGTAGAAAGACAATTCTCTTTGCTTGTTTTTCTGGGTGTTATTTCTAGATTAATACAATAAAAAAGACAAAAAAAGCAAACTAGGCAGCCTGTGAAAGAATGTGTACCACACATACAAGACAAGAACTACACGGCCACAGTGAACAGGTACAGCACTCTCCGTAACAGGGTGTGTACAGTATACATGTCCGCCTGCTAACTTGCTTGAAAGCCTACATATTTATGAGTACGCCACATGCACTGTTACAGGGAGCTATTCTAACAAGCCTCTAGACAAGTAATAATGCATGCATGAGATACGGTAAGTATTTCAGTTACCCCTAGGGAAAAAAATATTTCACTGAATTTAATACTGTATGCATGCTATATTATGGTAGTAGAATTTGTAGTGGTAGTATTCATACAGTGCTTGTTTTACATCAAGCTTATTCCAACTACCTACTAGGTTCAGTTTTTTATTCATGTACAATTCTAAGGAATATATAACTTGGAAACACACACTAGGAGGTCGCCAAAGCTGTCATGCTTCAAGTGTTTGTATTTTTGTAACTATAAGTAACACACTTCGTAGTTGCTATTGCATTTTTATACCCAGGCAAAATCAAGATTTATAATAATTCCATTTGATTTTCTCTGTCACGAATGCTAATCTGTAATTTACAATACCACAGTGACAAGTTGTCATTGCTGTAATCATATATGCATTTCAGAATGCATTCTTGGGAAAGTAAAGATGACTTCTCATATGCTGAGTGAAATTGGAGGTTGTGTTGTCACGTCTGCATGTCTGCTTCAGTTTAATTACACACTGTGACAAGAAAATCTGTGTTTGGACAGTTCACTTTGTGGATGTAACATTGTTTCCACTGAGGTTTTTTTTTTTTTTTTCTGACAGACAAAACTTTACTTAAAAAAACCCTAAGACCATTGTATCACCAGGAAAAAAAAACAAAACACAATCGTTTGGGTCAGATATGATAACAAACTGGCACTGATATAACACTGTGGTACTGCAACAATTACCAATTTGTATTAGTTCATAAGTTTATGATACAATTGGCAAGTCAAAATATAGAAAAGTTGCCAGTAAGGCACCCTTCTATCAGTGGCTTGTGCAACAGGCTGCCTTTACAGTATGTACAATGTCATGACTGTGTCACTGCATTGCCTCTGAAGAACATCTGGTTGAGGCATTGAGAAATTGTAAATATGTTTTTTTTTTTGTTAATGCAGGTTCTCAACCCAACTGAAAAGAGAAAAATCACAGTATCTAATTAAGTCCCAGTCTAGTTTGTCCAATTAAGTTAATAGTAACAATTTGAATAGCTCGAACTAAAAAGCAATAGCAATTTCCAACTCTGAATTCACCCACTTGCATTGACTTTTCCCTTCTTGACTGCAACTGCATTAAAACTGTGGTACAAAACAGAGGAGACTTAGCAGCTGTGTATGTAATCAGAAAATGAATCTGGCCGGGAACTTGCTGGCGACCAGAGGGTCCCATAAGGCAACATACATCTGTTTAACTGTAAACCTTTCTAAAAAAAGGCCAGCAGGGTGTTAATTAAATTCCTATTGGGATTTCTCCAGGTTATCTAGGACAGACAACTGTAAAGGAAAGAGCCATTTAACAGTTACTTCATTTACATTCTTTACAAAATCTTTCTGAACTAACCTGCTGTTCTGCTGCATCTACTTCATTGCCTGTACTTGTTTCAAGTAAAGGCTATCGCCCCAAGGAGTAACACAAATATATGTTTTAAAGCAGTTAAAAATAAAAAAGAAAAGGTGTTACACTTGGGCTTTTCCCCTGAGCTGTTAACAGAGCTAGATGTCATTTAGAACACTTCCACTGCTGCATGTAGCAATCGCCTATTTGGACTGCATAGCTTCAAAATGGCAAGCAGCTATCAAAGGGGAGGAAACTTGTGTTCTAGCAACTACTTTTGGGGTATCAAAGTATCAAAAATACTTGCTAGGATACGACAGCAGTGGTTGGATTTCAGTTACAATTAATTATTTAAACAATGGAAACCATTCAAAATCCCCTGATATTAAGCCCTCCCAACACTGCAAATGGTTCTTGCCAATATGTTTTATTTATATATACAATGTCAGCAAGCCATTAAATAGCTGCTACAAACCAAGCGAATTTCATGGATTCTATAGTGCGCCACTGAATATTGGGTGTGTTTATCGGGTGAAAGGAAACATTTGAAAGTTTAGCAGTGAGGGGATCCTGCAAATAGCTTTAATACTTTATAAAGTATAAGCAGCATTCACTTACTGAATTACCCTTTCTGTAAGGTTATATTACAGCTTCAACATCAATATAAGGTTAAAAGAGGTTTAAAATCAATTGAAATTTAAAACTGGATCATTTGTTAACGTCTCGGTGGAATGCTAACAGTCTTGTTAACGCTTTTGCTGGGATCTTCACTCTGTAATACTTTAATCTAACCTAATACACTTCAGCGATGCCTTACAGTGTTTGCAACCCCATCAGAATAAAAGAGACGCAATTAATACCTTCACAACTGCTTTCACTGTATGCACAATACAAGACATAACCAGGCAATTCTTTTACTTGATACAATTGTGGTTGCACACAAGATGATCAGATAATGGCTCCTGGCTCAATATTTAGCAATGGAAATGTTTCTTCCATTGTCTAGACAGGGATCTCAAACGCTTTTACTAATGTCAATCTCGCTTATGTTTCTATTTTTTTCTTGGCTTTTCTACCAAAAATGAGAAATGCTCAATAGTGGTAGTGTATGAAAAAATGTCAAATAACATTTTTCAATAGTAGAGGCTAATTTAAAACGTGCCCAAAGCATACTAAAGATGTCATATATTTTCATAAATAACAAACTAACCTTTAAAAATGATTTGTGTGGTGACCCTCAAGTTTACATTTATTCTAAAACTGAATTTTAGGTGTTAATAGACTGAAACTGAAATAACTATTGTATTATATCAGCTACTTAAAAAAAAAAAAAAGTTTCTGTTAAATACATTTTTTAAATCTATATTATAAAACATGCATGAGATAGTAATACTAAAATAGATTTAAAAATGGAATCTGTCTTATTTTATAATCACTGACTAATATGTGACCTGGAATTTTGAACTATGCGTCAATCACTTCTGTCAACAGTGTTTTGCTACCATCAATCTAGGCTTAATGAAACCACAATTTAGACTGTAAGACCTTGTCAGAACAACTGAGAAATGTTATTTATCAAACTATCCAAACTGATCTGTTAAAGGAAACTGATGCTTCTTAGTTTTCTAAACAAATAAGAAGATGCCTGTATGGAATTCTGAACCACAATGTGTTTTATAATGGGGGATTAACCTACTAACAGAAACATACACAGAGCCCAAAACTGATCATACCACAAGGCACTAACTTTTACACAACGATTGTAAGCACCTGATTATGGGACACTATAAGGGCACAAACGGGCACAATCAGACTTTGTCCTGTCAGGTGATTTTGGTACCATGCTTTGTGCTTAGTCTTAAAGCCTGTGCCTCTGCCAAGTGTTGGCACAAACTTTGGGTTGTAGCCTCACTGACATGTAAACCAAAGTAATTTTGAAGACGCCTCACAAGCTTTCGAGTTTAAGTTTATTTATTTATTTTATTTTTTCAAAGAGCAGATGCTGGAGCAAAATATTGAACACACAATAAAAAAGAAATAGACATAGAGATACAGAACAAGAGAGAAGGTGACAACTGAGAAAAAAATAAACAAAAGATGCAAGTTAAAACTATTTGTCTTTTTTTTTTTTTTTTTTTAACGAAATCATTGTTAACTAGAGGTATAACAGGAAAAAAAAGTCACTATCACCTGCAATACATTGAGTTTAATGTAGCCAGTGTGTGTCCAGAGTAAGAAAAATCTGTTCAAACTCCCACCGTTGGAGGGTGGCTATCACTTTTATGCTTTGCGCTGATTTTATTAATTCTTATTTGCCGTTTATTAAAATTGGGGACCCAGAATTAACATTACTATCGGTTTTCTACTGCTTTGTACAGACACACCAGTTTAAAAAGGTAGATAAAACCCCTGCCTCTGGCTTTTTGTACACCCCAGACTCATTACTGTAGTAAGAATTCAATTTTGGCACATATGGGTGGGCCCCACAGTTTTAAGTGTAAAACATAGTGTTAAAAAATGCCAGACAAGATGGTTCTGCACTGTCTGGTGTGCTTCGTGAGCATGTTCCACAGTTTACATTGTAACCTTAAATATGTGAAAGTTGGTAGGTATGTTATTGGTAATATGACAAGTGGAATCTTTTTGTTATTGACCTTCATTCAGATTCATATCCTGCGATACAAGACACAGTCCACTTCTGAAAGCCAGATATATCCTGGCATCCACTAATAGCATAGCAACCTGTCGCTGGATAACTGGTTTTAGCTGAAGTCAAACTCTCAGTGGCAAATTAGGTGCGGCGACAACTGTCCCTCACTAGTATAAAATTATTGACTATGTCATGTTCGTATTATTCAAATATATTTTCAAAATATAATATGAGTATCCTGAGAGACATACACACAGCCACCAGAGGCAACATTTTAAATGATATACAAATTTATTTAACAATAAATAATCACTGATAGTTTTTTTTTTTAAATACATTGTTTAAAAAAAACAAAAAACAAAAACAACACAGTAATACATTTGGTTGGTACATAATGTCCCCATTAGAGATTTTAGAGATTACATCATGCTACAGGGTTCAGGTTTGCATCACCCTACAGAATTAACTAACTTTGCTTCATAAAGTCGAATGTAGTTTTCTACATACCTTAACTAAAAACTGAAAAATATGACATTTTGAAGTCTAACATGAAATACTGTACTACTATTACAACTTCCAGTAGACTTTTACAATATAATTGTGTAGTTTCTTTGATTCTAGGTGCTGCTAAATGTTTTGTCATAGCTGTAGGTTTATAACAATGTCTACAGCTAGTTTTTAGACAGTCACCTGCTGAACTTGAATTAAGTATTACTGTTTACTCTATCAACAAGAAAGTATACATAATTGTTAGCATTACATTACTGCGGTACAGTCCTTTTCACATGACAAAGACCACAGAACGTATACATTAGTGCTCATACATTAAAGATGGTACATTGATTTCATTATTGTTTTCAATACACTAGGTGTTTTCATTCTGCAAGGATTCATCCACAACTTCATCCCTGTGACAAGTTAAAAGGAGAGTAAGTGGTACACTATTTAAAAAAAAGGCTTTTTATATTGAAACCTAATGTGAAACATAGCAGAGGTAAAGCAGCATCTAATACTTGTATTCCTTCATTATAGCTTTTCAAGAAATAATAGTATGCTACAAATACAGTGCAATATTGTACAAACTATTGTATATTATAGCAAACACTTTGGGGAGTTGAAGTGGTCTCTTTTAATCAAATAAACAGTGTCAGATTCAAATACCACATTTTTAACAAATTATTTTAGGAATGGGCAAACCATTTCTAAAGTTTAATGGAAAAATCATCACAAAACTGTAAGTCACTGAGGAAGACCTTAGCTTGCCAGGATATGTTTCTGTTTATAGCAGCTAAAAGTAGCAACTGAAAAAATTGCGATTTCCGACACACATACTGTACGATTAAAACAAACAAACAAAAAAAAAAAGAATTCTAAAACAATACACATGTGGTATTCTGAAGTACCGGTCACATGTATAATGCAAGACATAGGCTTTGTAGGCTTTCTGAGCTGTGATACCATCTTTCATATACAAACAAGGGGGTGGAGTTAGTGTGGTTTATAAAAAATGATACATCAGCATGTCCACATGCAGAGCAACCACATTACCTGACCTCCTTGCGCTACACCTGTGGAAGAATAATCCATTAGAGAACATTGAGACCTGGCATTTGGAAGCACTGGGTGACGGGTAACAACAAGATGTTGTTGTGCAATTAACAGCTCAATCTGGCAGCTTTTCCATGTCAGGGGTGTTAATTGTCTCTGAGGAAATGCAGCTTCTTTTTGATGTTTATTTTTAACATTATCCCTTTAAGCCTGCTTAGAGACAAATGGAGGCCTTCAGAAGTTGTTTTCTTTGATTGTTTCCAAATGCTGAAGTGTCCAACCTAATTTAACCAAATACCAGCACAACACCTTCTATGATGTTTAACCTGAGATAAAAAAAAAATGTAAAAAGTCTGTTTTCCTGTGATGCTGACATGGCAACTGCCTCTTGATTCAGTCAAAAGCACATTATTCACACTCAAGTGATTGTGCTTCTCCTTACAGCACCAAGCTGCTAAACAGATTTAGAAATGATGGGAGTTGTCAGCTTTAGATGCAAGCTTTCACTTTGTCCCTAGAAATCATATGTACTTATGCCTGTGATTACTGGAGGTGTTCACACTGTGCAAGGTCGGAGTTACCTTGGGCAGGGTCAAATGCGAGGCCACAGGCTGACCGAAAGGAGCAGCTTAACACATTCGATATAAATAAATACTCATTGACAAATCAAAAGAAAGTTCTTGCTATACCTGTGTCCAAGTTAATGCAATGCTACAGTTACCCTAAGAGCAGAATCCAGGACTTCTTTTGTCAAAATAATTTACTGTCCAATGGGACAGGAGATTTGTTGCCTAGGGTATGCCGAAGCCTGTAGTTGATTGAATATAGTCTATGATATAGTCTCAAGACTCTCACACCTAATAAAATGTATCCCAAATCTAATCACTTTATTTATTCTATTTGCCATTTCGCCTCCTGCAGGGAAGAATAATCTACAGAAAAGCAGGAGAGAAGCCTGACAATTAGCTACCGCTACAAGACTACACTTTATCCATAAGAAGAAAGATTCACAAGCATGGTTGCACTAAAAAGAAGACAAACATTTCAATGAGAATGCCATTGTATGTTATAACAGTAACAGACGGTACTTCTTTTAGAACATTGATAAGATCAAATAACTTTAGAATTAACAGTTGTTGTAAAAGCATAATGGAAATCAGTTACTAGCCACATCTCTCTATTTCCCACATATTCTATACATAACAGATCAGCTCCTTGCAGTGACACCAATCTTTCTGTTGTCAAGACTTTATATTTATGGTTCCTGCTGCACAACATTGTAGGAAAAATTCAGTTTCAAGAGATTTGACTACTTCACAAGATGGACTCGGAGACAACATGTTTTTAAAAATCCAAATGCAATTAAGCATTCTTACATACGTTAAATAATAACTAGTACTAGTTAGCAAAACAAATATTGTGGTGTGAAATCAAGAAAAATCAAGAAAAGAAAGCCACAACAATTTTCTTTCCTCTGCTAAATCTGTCCAATATCCTGTAATTGTTATGCATTTCGAAATGGATCAAGACTTGGAAAAGCATTAGGAACGTTCTTCACAACAACCATTTATTGCCATATGCATAAAATATTGGCGCTAGAGAAAGATAGCCATACAGTGCATAAAAAACACACAACACATACTCTGGTACAACATTTAACTTGAACAACTGTTTTGAAAATTGAATGACCAAATACTGTACAACCAATAGCTCAGCATAAAACAGTCTTACTGACAAGTGTAGTTTTCAGAATAGGCTTTTGTATACTGTAGCAACGTTCAGCAATAATACCAATGGTGAGGCTACTGAAAACATCCTTCAGGAAAAACATATCAAACTGTAGAAGTTCTCAGTAGAGAACCATATGTCATAGTAGGTGCTGACACGCTTGGCTTTATGGAAACTCAGTTTCAACATCAAAATAATGTTTTAAAAATCACATTGCCTTCTTTACTTTTAAAAACCATCGAGCATAGCTGAAGAAAACGAAACATTTATTTGTCCTTCATTTTAGGGCCCTTTCATTTGACCTACCTCAAAGCTTCTACCTCAAAACACTTATTTATGGGTTTGCTAAAAGCTTTGGACATATGTTTGTTCTGGGTCCTGCGGATTTTCCAGCAGAAACGCTATGCTACATTAAGAAATAGCATTCTGAGTTCTGGTTGCATTTTTTTTTAACTTGTGCTGAAAGGCAGTTTATATAACATGTTAATCAAGCAATATATACCTGATTAGGGGGCATTACTGCCTGGAAGCAAACCACGACAGGTGGATTAAGAGCACTTATCATGAAGACAAGGTTAACCATCACTGTAATGTCCCCTAATGAGGTTTTTATAGAGGTTTCTTTATATCAGAATAAAAAAAAAAAATCAAAGAAGATTCGGATATTTTAGCCACAGCTTTACTATATTATGAAAGAGTACATGCATATTTTCTAGAAGCATACCGATAATGATTTTAGATATAAACAAATATATCTGTAAAATATAGCTACTGTGCTTTGTAAACCATTTCCCTGCAATGCCAATACAATTATATGTCACCATGCAATAAAACTGTTATGCCATGCCTTAATAGTTGCAGCTATGGATGTGTTTTAATTTTTAATTTCACACTTACACTACATCAGTTTTGACTGGGTCTACAAATACATACTTTTTGCAAGCAATACATTTGTTTTCCTTTTTATACATTTCTGTATGCATAGTTTACACCAAGTCATATATATATATATATATATATATATATATATATATATATATATATATATATATATATATATATATATATATATATATATATATTGTAAGGTACCAGGGAGGGGGTTAAAATCCTTCCCTGCTAAAAACCTTGTGAGAATGCACATTTGGGTGTTATGGGGTTTAATTGTGTAATTGTTTTAATGATTTAGTTAATCCTCTGCACCTGGTCGTAATTATAAATTAGAGACAGGTGCAGGGTATTTAAGAGAGGCAGCCAGACTGATCGGGGCTGCTGAGTGAAGAGCCCGACTGCGTGTGTGTCCAGTCGTATTGAAGGTGAAGTGCTGAGTGAAGAGCCCGACTGCGTGTGTGTCCAGTCGTATTGAAGGTGAAGTGCTGAGTGAAGAGCCCGACTGCGTGTGTGTCCAGTCGTATTGAAGAGAGTGCTGAGAGAAGCCCGTTTTGGTGTTTGTCAGGTAAACGGCTTAGCCGTCCTGTGGTTTAGTGAGGAACCAGTCTATGTTTAGTCAGAGCTCCAAGAGGGAGCTAGGCGTTTGTTTTGTTTTCATTTCTGTGTTTATTAAAAAGTGCGCGTCAGCGCCGTAAAAAATCAATTTTTGTGTCCTGGAGTCCCGGCATTTAAACAGGGCAAAGAACTCCGTGAGTGCTAGAGCTTTTTATATAATATAATATATAATATATATATATATATATATAATATATATATAGACGTATATATATATATATATATTATATATATATATATATATATAATATATATTATAAATATATATTAAAATAAGAAGTACAAAAAAATAATTGCATGAAAAAACCTAACATGCTGTTTGCAAAGGAGATTTTAATGAAAACAGTATTATTATGCAATGGATTTAATCATTTCACCCAGCAGCTTAATATGGTCCACAGTATGATATTAATGTTAATTGTGAGGCTACAGGCACACAGGATAAATTACAGAGGCAACATGGCATTTCTTCTATCAGGAAATTAACAATACAGTGGTTCTTCATTAGCACATGGTTTATAAAGAGAAATTCATGTATAATCCATAGCTGGGTACAGACTCTGTAGACAATTCTGCTGAGATTACGATAACATTATAAAAAAAACAGGTGCGTTTATAAAGGACTCATTTGGTGATAATATACATGCCACTTTCAATGAAGATACAGGTCATTGCTGTCACTGGTGCATGGGGTGGTTCAATTATGGTCTTAAGACATTCTTCATTATCAAAAAACACTGACGTTAAAAACTTGAGGAAAAATTACAAAGATGGGTTATGTAAGAATCTCTGAAGACATACAGTTCTACATTGCAAGTTGTGTAAATAAGCATAGATCTGCATGCCCTGTGTGTATGAAACCACAAAGCATCTTTTACTAACCATGTGTCCAGAACATACAGAATACATGTTATGATGTAACATGTACTGCTACTAATGCTTTATTTCTTAATACCCATTATGGGACTCATACACATTACTATTATGGGAAAAGGAGATGTTTACTATTCATAGAATATCTGAGATCTCATCTCATTATTACAATTACACAAGAGACATCTTCATTTTCAAATGAAAAAGGATAATTCATAGAGTGAAAAGCAAATTTGAATTATGACATGTTTGTTTATTAATGGCTTTCCTACATTTCTGTATATGGAATTTCCCTTTAAGGGTACTGGGGTGCATAAGGGAACTGTCTGTCAAATGAGTTGCAAGGTACAAATTGGGCAACTCCAAAACAGAAAGGTGAGGGTTAAAACTGTTCATAACAACAGACTACAATGGTTTTGAATGTGCAGCTGGTGTTCTGACCCTTTGGATCAGATAGCACTGCTACTCAGTGAGGGTCTGAAACTAGGAGACAGATGCTCGTATTATGATTATTCCAGCCTGTATTGTATTCTATTGGAGAACGAGGGCACTGCCATTGAGGATTTAGCTAGAATAGGCTTGACAGGTGCCAATAGTAAGTGGCAACACTGTTATTTAAACAACCCAGCGTTACCTTGTGAAGCACAGAATTGTAAAGTGCATTGGAAAAGATCAGGCGGGTGCAACAAAAACAATATGATACGATACAATTATAATTGTTTAAAAATACCTACATACAGTCTGCTGACATTCAGTAGCAAGCCGACAATCAGCAGCTGCAGGGGGATGCTGGTAAATCCGTGGTCATGGTCACTTTTATTAAATCCTAACATGCCCAATCTCTAAAGATTAACCAATGTAGGGGCTGGGGTAAATAACACCTGAAAGACTGTACTTCAAAACGCATGCATAATACTTTCTAGTATAGTCAACATCGAACTACAACGTCGTATAACTGCTGAGAACAGGAACACTGGGCTTATGAGGTGTGTTGTAAAGCAGGACCAACAGCGACAGTGTTTGATTTGTTATTATTCATACATTCTCTGTAAACTAAAATAACAGGGATAGGGTACAATGCACATACAGACGTGAATATCCAGTTTATTATTACAATAGAAAGCCAATGCCAAGGGCTGCCACATGCTGTTTTTATAAGTCCATGCAACGGGATTTACAACAAAAGTTTAAAAGCTTAGATATTCAGTTGACAAATTTATTTTAACCACACCTTATCACACAAACACACACACACACACACAATGCTCATTTCTATTTAAGACAGAACGGTTATGTCTCATGCTTTTTCTAAACTGTTCTTTGGCAAGTGCAACTGAACTTGATTTCATTTACTTTAGCAATACAACATAAGAGAATGAATCACAAATTACTACAGTACAAGAAATGCACCTGATCGTCTCTCAAGCATACACCCAAACAGAAATATGTTATTAATAATAATAATAATAATAATAATAATAATAATCAACAAAAGTTGTTTTTCCCTGTTACTGGACTGTAGGTTAAAACAAATAAAACAATGTTGTTTGTCTCTAAAGTATTCTTAAGTTTTGAAATTATAAGTGAATTCTTATTAAGCACCCCAGGTCCATACCTGTACTGTATCATGTACATATAAATCGTATCGGCAAATTTAAAATCTTCATACACACTACACCGCACGATTTAAAATTGAAGATGACCGAACTGTCTTTAAACATCACTTCCATGTGTATGCAGGGATAATTAATCAATTATGTCTGTTTGTAGTAAACTGTAAACAACCACGTATTCAAACCGGCAGATAACTCACATTATATCTTTTGCGAGTCTGATTGTTACAAGATGCCGTTATTGATAAAACAAACAAAAAAAAAAAAAAAAACACATGCACTTTGCAAAGCTGACTGGGTTCACATGCTGCCGCTGCTAAGAACGAGAGAAGGCGTTGTACTTACAGAAATGCATCAGTTTTTCCTCCACTTCGGTCAGAGCAAAACAAGCACACGATCAGTCTCCTCAGCGAGTCACTGCGTTCACTGCACTGATCAACCAGGCAGAACAGGCCCTTATGGGTTGTCTGTACAGCTGGAAGATAGTGGAACTATTTTCTCTGCTGGGACTGGATGCTTAACTGCTATACACTGAGCACCGCAGTGTCTCCTCGCTGACATTAATCAGGAAGTATAGCGACGCTCTGCTGTATTCCCAAAAGCACCCTCACAATTAGCACATGAATCCCAGTCACAGACCGAAGGGCGTTTTTTTTTTTTTTAGCATTAAGTGGATATTATATATAGGTGAGTATATATATATATATATATATATATATATATATATATTATATATATAATATATATATATATATATATACAGAACATATATCTGTGGAGGGCTAACCCCAACTTTTTTGTAATGTAAGTTGAACTACTCCTTCGCAGTAAGTAACATTTAGAATAAAGTTTGACTCAGTTGATAACTAAAACATACACACATTCTCTGAACACTGTTTTTATGGAATGCTTCATATTTTAAAGACTTGCACATTCAAAAGAAAGCGAACACTAATTTAAGCGGTATTTACTGGCATACTTTCTGTGCTTTTTATTCATGTTGTGCAAAATGAATTATTCCAGTGTTTAAAACTATGACACACTGACATTTTGCCAGCTTGAACATACTGCATTATAACACTTTACTAATTAACATTGACAGTCAACAAATGCAAGTTTTACATTATTTAAAAATGTGTTGAGTTCCTAACATTTCTTCTGGTTATGCATTTGTTTCAGGGTTGAATAGTCATCCCTTTTTGGAAAAAAAAGCTGTTCTCAAACATACACTAATAAACATTATATGGTTGATTTAATGTTATGTATAGACAGTCAAGGTCACCCTTGCCTGAAGAAATATATCTGGATAGTTGACTGTAGTGACAGCTGTGATGGGGGAGTTGTGGTTCAACTACAAATGTACTATAGTAAGTAATATAACTTGGTTTGTTGCTTTGACAATCTAGGCAGTCTGGCTATAGGCAGTCCATGCTACCTTTTCGCAAGAACAGATACCCTAGGCCAATTAGACTGGGCAGGGTATTTTATTTTTTTATGTATTTATTTATATATTATGTGTATATTATGTGTACAGCACAACCCTTAATGGAAGGTCATTTATAAATCTGTCCATCTTCAGTGTTTGGAAAACAGTCAAATATGATCCCTGGGTAAATGGTTCAGTATTGACCTGCTACCATCTTCAGCAGCAGTTTGAATGGCATTCTGTAAGCTCTGTTTTAGCTCAAGAAAGCAAACGTTTTAACAAGGGGAAATAAGGAGATACTTTCTACAATATTTGCATACAGTACGCAAAACCCTGGTTCAGCTAAGTTCTAGTATGTCACTCAAGTGACAGTTGAAGCAAATACAATTGTCACTTTAAACATCAGCCTATCCTGGTTTAATGGCTTGCAAGCAAAGTCGTTAGCTGGCCTTTGGAGTTTCTGCAATTGTGGCAAATATGGCATCGCTTATTTACTCACTGTCATTCTAATGACTCCAGATTGTTTCCTTTGTAAGACAACAATCGAAACTGTAAGAGACAGAAATGTGAGCAAAGTGCTCTCATTTAGGTTTGTAAGTAATGGGTAACAGTATCTCGTTCAAGACTAAGGCCAGTGCAATTGCCACATAATATTTATCCACCCACTTTCAGCTTCTCTGTGCTTATCATGCTTTTAAAAAGTATACATGCTCCTTTAAAATAATAATAATAATAATAATAATAATAATAATAATAATAATAATAATAATAATAATACTAATAATAATAATAATCCAGAGGCAATTACCTTTACTCTGTAAAATGTAACAATGTGCCTGTACTCATTTTTGTAGCCCTTAAAAAACAGAATGTCGTGTACTGAAGGTGTTATTTATTTGGCTTTCCTTTTGATTAAGCTAAATTCTATCTATCTTAATTCAGTTTTTTTTTTTTTTTTTTTTTTTTTTTAATATACTACCTGATGTTGCAAAAGTAATTACTGGAAGGAGATTAGCTAACCTATTCTATGCCTGGTTGATTTCTTGTATCAGTGGCTCTGTGCAGCCAGTTAAAATGCATTACATAGTTCCTTAGATCCACAGCAGAGAACCAATTATGAAGTTACAGCAAGCATTATGTTAGCTAAAAAATATTTTTAAGGTATACACCAAACCACTCCCCTGCAAATCTTTTTTTTTACATTTGAATAAATTAAACATACACAAAAGACCAAGGGAAAAATCTATTTAGCCTATGCATTTTTTTCCTGTTATAAGCATTCTTTTTTAATAGTTTCTCATGACAACTGCATACAGTTTTCTTTTTATGTTCCTATTGGCCAATTTAATGGTGGCGGGGGACAGTTTAAACACAGTATTAATGGTTTCACTGAGACCCATACAACAAGCATTAGATAGGATGATTATCCCCCTGATTTTAAATTAAAATCAACCCAAAAGCTTCTTGCATAACCCAGATAACCACTAAATATGTGATCCTGGCAAAAATGGTGGGTTACCGAAGTCTGGACCACACTTACAGGTATAACCATAGTCACGCTGCCTAATTAGTACGCAATCAACACATATTTTAAATAACACGGAAGGGCTGGGCTGCTCAAGTCAATCATTAACGAGCAAGTTAGGAGGATTTGATTAAAAGAGATACACATGACGACCACTGCTTTAGACCAGGGGTAGGTAACATCTGTCCTGCTTTTTTTTCTAGCCCTGTCCTTATTGAGCCTATTAATATCTGTACTGGAATGTCACTCTAGGATCAAAGGTGCTTTCACATGTTTACAGACGATTTTAGTTGAAAAAGATGTCATTTAAAGACAAATGCTAAAGATGGTTGGCTAATTCCACTAATAAATCAAATCCGTTAAGAGCAAATTTAGGAGTAATCTGATTTGTCATATGCACCTGCTTTTTAGCAACACATCTAAGGTAGTTAGGGAGTTGGAAATAATAAATTTAGAATGTATATTTACAATTCAAATATATCACAGGAAGAAAGTGAATGCATACACACTCTGATTCCATTGTAGTTACCTATGTTTTAGGAAATATGGTTAGAATGCATGTATTATAGCATTGCAGAATGCATGGCACTTGTAACTACATTATTGCTGTCTAGTAGGACATTGATGGTGTCAATGGGCAATACATCAACACCCTAGTGCCAGTAATATCTAATAATAATACTAATTCATTAAATGTCAGTATAATATGGTTAACACGAGCTGTGCTCCTATGCTGTAGTTCTTCTCACTGTTGCTGTATTTGACTGGTTAGCCTTTTTGAGTTATTTTATGTGTGAGAATAACCTCAGCATCATAAAGCAGCCTTTTAAAACCCCCTTCAAAGAGGAAGGGATTTGCTGAGCTGTGCATTGAAAGTTGTCCTTCTTTTGAGCTTTCAGATAATTACCTTATAATACCCATCACTTATGCATCCCCGACACAATTTTGTGTGCTCGTTCAATAAAGCGAGGCTTGTCAGCACAATACGGGAAGCTAAAACAGGCCTTCTTGTTTGTTCTATAATTTTCAAGGCGCAAATCAGATCTGTCGAAACGGCTGGCTGTCAGGTGGCACAAGTGATTGACACATAGCTCAGCGAGAAGAAATTTGGATTGCAGATTCCTTTCGTGTGGCTTACACTCTACCCTCATTATACCTCAGAGCTGGACAGCCAGACATGTTGTGTTATAGTGAGGTGTGTGTTAAATAAATGCAATCTTCAAATGATTTTGTGTGTTTGGCTGCCAAGAGGTAGTGGTACATTTATCAGAGGAGGAAGCATGAGAAAGAAATGTCATAATGAGGGTGGCATACAGTGCTATTCTTTGAAATGCCTAATTTCTGCAGGAAAAGTTCAGGATTTTTTTTTCTCTATGTTACAGTGTACTGACATGACTTAGATTTAGGGAGGTTGCTTATGGTTAATATTCTAAAGCCCACCAAATAGTTAAATCATTTGGTTCTCTGAAGATCAAGAAGTAAAATAAAAAGGGCTGTTAAATTTCTATTATTCCTGGCTGAACAAAATCACCTAGTTTTATGGGGATTGCTTCACCAGAGGTCATTTTGGAACTTGCTTAGTTTACAGTTTGACTTGTTCTTTTGTGACCAATGTTACCTACTTTTGGGAAGACAAGACAAAGGTTACACTCCACTAATGTCCCAATGACAAATGGCACCAACAGTGCTTTATTCTGTAGCTGTGATATACAGTATGTAACACTTCAATAATAAATGTATGTTTATGTGTAGGTAGGTAAATATATACTGTCTTCATAAAATATTAATTAAAGTGATACAAACCACTGTCTATTTTTATAATAAAATCATTACGTCATTGTGAGTCCTGTTTTAACTCTGAAGCTTTGTTTTAAGTAAAACTTGTAAAAAATGTTTTTGACCCAATTTGAACTTCCCAGTCACCCTGGTGAAGCCCAGTTATCAATCAGGACAAAATATTTCGGTTCCTGCTGTCAAGCTGTTCCATCTTGTTACCTACCAGACCCAAGCAACTGAAGTTGCCAGGCTGTTACCAGGCTACTAAGTCCTAAAGCCAGTGACGTTTCCACTGGAACTTGACCAGTAGTGATTTGATGAGGTGAACTAGCCCCTGATGACTCTTCCCTGTGAGTCTCCAGCCATAATTGCCAGCTATGGGAGAGTTCTTTCACACTGCACACCTTGTCGTATTTTTCATTAGAGTAATCAGAAAATGACATTCAAGTTTTGAAGCTGCTTAATTAACCTCATATATCTTAGTTATAGATTGAATGTTCTGAAGATGTTCAGTGCAATCAATAATGAAAATCTGTGACAGTTACCAATTTCTATTAATTATGCAAAGAAACAGTTAAATATTTGTTTTTCCTAGTCTTCTTCCATTCTATTTGTTTTCCTTAGGGCTAAAAAGTTAATAACTACATTTAACTATGTTTTAATTATTTTTAAAGTAATGCATATAAAAGTTGCATATGTTTGCTTTCAGGTTTAGTACCCTTACACTCTTCTTTTTTAAATGTTTGTAAAAGCCTTAGTAAAAGAGTAAAACATTTATCAAATAATCTGACAGTAAAACAATATTTCTATAGTTATCTGATCAATCTAAATCAAACCTAATGGACTACCAAAGCACCGCTAGTGAATTAATACAGGGATAGTCATAGTTGACAGCCTCGTAGAATCTAATTAAATCTGGGGGCTGCAGTATAACATCCGAAAAGCCCTTGTAAGCTTTTCCTAACATTAATACAAATTAAAGTCAACATTTGTAAGCCTACCATTCCATAATAATAAAGCAAGTCTTAAGATCATTTCAAATTCCTTTTTGTTCTTCGGCAATTTTTCATTTGTTCCATAAATTAATCTACATCTCCAGCTACACAACTTACTTGCTATATTTAGTAAATGCTATAATGTATTATCCTATTGATTCAATTTCAGTTGTCAGGCTGACAAATCACACATCGTTATGATTAAAACTAGTCTCACAAATAGCGATTAACATTAGGCAGTGGTATGATACAAAATGCAAGATATGAAACATTCATTTATGTACAGTAGTCATCATCTTCTGTGTAGCAAAGATTGCAAAAGCACATGCGGCTGTTTTACTGTGCCATGGAGATCCTGTCAAGTTCAAAGATTGTAATAACATAAATTGATGCTTTACTGTTAAAGAGGTTTTGACATTAAGCATTCATACCAAGTTGTACAGTAGCAGCAAATATTTAATATCTTGCCTGCCCTACATCTTATTTGCAAGTACAATAAGATTTCTTTTGATTTTTATATGTATAGTTATGGCCAAAAGTTGTGTGTGTGTGTATATATATATATATATATATATATATATATATATATATATATATATATATATATATATATATATATATAAAAAAAAGGTGATTTCTATAATTTTGAATGGTCCTATTGGAAGATATAAATTTAAGTAGAGATTCAGCTGTATAATAAAATAACACATTATTACATAGCAGGCATAAAATGACAAATAACATGCAAAACTAATTGCTTACTTTGACAAAAGTATTTGGACACCCTTTGCTTCCTTTACAGCTTGCAGTCTTTTTTGGTATTTTGAAAGGAGTTCCTGGCATCTTTCTGCAGATATTTTTGCCCGATACATACAGCTTTGAGTTCTGCAATCAACTTTGGTTTCCTTTTTGCAACAGCAACTTTCAAGTCAATCAACAACATCTCGATGGGATTCAAGTATGTGGACAGAGATGGCCAATCCATAACTGTAATCTTCTTTTTTTTCAGAAATTCATTTGTAGACTTCGCAGAATGCTTCGGGTCATTATCCTGCTGGAATACAAATCTCTGTCCAATAAGCCTTCTATCACTGGGTAACAAATGAGAGTGCAAAATCTTGATATTTTGCAGCATTTATTGATCCTTTTACAATACAAAGGTTGCCAGTGCCTGAGGAAGAAAAACAAGCCCATACCATCACACAAACTACGTCGTGTTTAACACTGGGCATGATGAACTTTTCTTTAAATTCCTCTCTCTTCCTCCAAACATACTGCTTTCTTGATGAAAACATTGAACAAAACGAAGGAATTGATGGCTGCCAGGTCCAGTAGAGATAACTTTAATATTGTAGGTTATATTCAAAATAAAAACATGTATTGTAAAAGGCGGTTCTAGTGTTAATGAAATGTAACTTTTAGATGTTCCACATCACACACACACACAAATATACATTTTAAGTATTAAAACTTGTAGAAATTATATTTTATTAAATTGAGTGTGTGTGTGTGTGTGTGTGTGTGTGTGTGTGTGTGTGTGTGTGTGTGTGTGTGTGTGTGTGTGTGTTGGAAAGGTAACTAGACAAACAAGTAGCTAATGTGCGTCAGAATGTGCGCAGCAACACTTGAATTCATGTATCTTGTTAAACGTTTTTATCTTCATGACAGCGCATGCAAGCTCACCTCATGATGTTAAATGTCGTTCTTTCCCTAATTAGTATGCAGACAGGGACATTTAAATATCCCCTTGCCTAAATCACTATGACTGCAGTAATTTGCATTGTCACGGCCAGATTTGTCATCCTAAATCATAACTACATTGAAACGCAATTCCTGAGAATTACAGCCAAAACATTGTGAGGAAAACTGTCAATGTTGAACACCATGGATGTTTTGAGTTTTCTTAACTAGTCATTTTCGCATCTGTCTTTTGTCTCTTTTTGCATTTCTTTTTTTTAAATCACTGCAATAAACATATCGTTATCTGCATGTTGGTTTAATTATTTTCACCAAGCCAGCTTTAGGCCTACCTGAAGGGTCATTTGCCTGGTGTGTTAAAATCAACAGCTGTCCTTTGTATTTCTGTTTAGTGGTTTTAATAATGCAGCGATATAGAGACAACAGTATGAAGTGGATGGTTATTAACATTTAAAAGGGCGCTTTAAAAATTCTAAGCTTTTGTTTGGTACATCGAGTGTGAGATAATGACAGCCCTACCTGATTAGCTGAGATGAACATTGAGATTTATAATTATTTTTAGAAAAATGATTCGGGACCATCAGCAATCAGCTTTCAGCTGTAATAGGCTTTCTATCAGATGGACGATGCCTGCTGTTATGTCACCCCATCAACTGTGAATTTAAAATCAATCCGTGTAAGTAGTGTTTTTGTGTTTTTACTTCCCTTAATGAAAGCTCAGTTCACATCTATCAACCAGCAAATACTAAAGAAAAAACAATTTGTCCAAATGTGTTTTTATTACCTATCAAAAATAGCCAATCAACACTTTGCAACTACGAAAGCAACCAGACCTGTACCCATCACTGCCGCATCAGCCAATCCACAGCCTGACCACTCATGTGCAGCTCCAGCATCTTTCAACAACAACCCAAGACATGGACAGTTTGAAAATTTTACTCCATTCATATATCTGACACTGTCCAGATAAATGTTAAGCAGCTCTGAGAAGTAAAAGGTTAAGAGTTTTTTTGCTCTTGAAGTAACTTACAAAAAAATAGATGGTGAGTAAGTAGATTCAAAAAAATGCACAGAGTCCTTTTCTTCAATCAGTTGCCAGGTTTATTGAAATATGCAGGGAGTCTGGTCCCAGGTACAGGACAAACAATACTCAACATTACAATGTTTGCATGACATTTAAATACCCTTCTGTATAGATGGTCCACCTCCCCTTTCTCTGACACTTAACCAATTGCAAAGGTACAACACATTATTCTGTTAAGTGTTTAGTGTGTGTGTGTGTGTGTGTGTGTGTGTGTGTGTGTGTGTGTGTGTGTGTGTGTGTGTGTGTGTGTGTAGTCTTGTGTGACAACCTCTGAATTCTTCACACTCCTAGAGAAAAAAGGTCCATAAATCTGCCCCTTTGATCCCAGTGGCATTATCTCTTTCCATCTCTCTGAGAACCTCTGGGTCCAATGCCAGTCCCTGGGAGCCTTTTAGCCCCTTTATGCTTTGCATTCCAAAGTCTTACAGCCTGGCCCCTTCTGGTCCACAGCATTGTTATCTTTTTAGCTTGCAGTCAATGCTGGGCAAGAAACTTGTAGACGCAATGTCTCTATCAATTGTAAGCAGTACATGCAATTTGAACCAAACAGTCTGCTATCTGCAATATTAGTCTCTTTTCAGAAAAGAACACCAGTATAGCTCTGCCAGTCCACATGTGTAGCAAACTGCTAATCAATTCTCAATCCATGTTTTCCAACAGCTCTCATTATGTATGTCATGCTTTATGAACATTTTCAGGACAGTTTTCCTAATACTTTTCTCAGTGAAAGGGTAACTGACAAATCATTACAAGTTCAAGATAAATCTAAATTTTAAACAATGAGAAAAATAATTTTCCAATAGTAACAGTGCCTTCTTGATGAAGGCTCTACTGTGTGGTAGCCTACCTTGGCTTTCATTAACACCCTCACCTTTAGCTCAGGATGCATAACTCTCTCCGCAGTCAACTACCACGCAGTAGAGCCTTCATTGACAGGGAGAAACAATGTCCGGACAGTGGCTTCTCTGGTGCATGTATGATATTGCAAAAGGAATTTGGAAGCTCAGCATGAGAGCTGGCTGCATAATTGCACATGGGTGGCTGGGGAGTGGCAGAGAATCCCTCACTGGTCAGTGGGAATGTTTTGGTGAGTGTCCTACTTTAAAAAAGAGCACCCCTTTATTATTTTGTTATTTTCCCACAGGGGTGTGTTTTGGAAAGAGACTGGTAATCTGGCGATGGTCACCTGCAACTACAACCGAAAACTGGGTTTCTGTGTTGTAAACTCTTTGTAAATAAATCTGGGCTGCTCTGTGGCATTTCTCAATATACCACTTGTGTCTGTCATCTTAATCAGCAAAATCCACCCTTTTTACACCCCATTAATGACCACATTTTGTAAACATATCTCACAGTTGGCTCGTGGCATTGCTGTAAAACTCCGTGATCTGCGAAAGAATAAAGGTATGACTATGAACATTATGTTTTTTCCAGCCAAATTCTTCAGCCAACGACAACTTTTCAAAGGATAACTTAAACTAAGCTTATAAATCTATACATCTAATAGCAACATGCAGTAATGGTTTGGACAATGTATATTATATACTGTTCATTCTTAGATCCTCACTGGCAATTACTGCCCAAATAGACAGAAACCAGAAGACAGGGTACTGTACAGGATGAGGGCTTTGGGCAGAAGACAAGACCTTGTATGTCACACAAAAGCTTTTGTCAGATTGTTAGTGAACAGGCTCTCTGGTTGCTTGATGTAAGAAAGCAATCTTCAAAAAATATGGTATCTGCAGGACAGATTTAGTACAAGAACAGAACTTACAAAAGCAACATTTTTATTTGTTGTACAAAGGCAGCAGTGGACGTTTCAATATTTGCGCTTTGGATAAAAGAAAAGTAATACCTATATGCAAAATAAAATGGCTGGGAATGTCATTCTTAAATGTCATTAAGGAAACATGTAATCATGTGTGGCAGGCTGGCGAGTGGATAGAGGCCCAGAGACAGTCTGCAGTTCAAAAAAATAACAATTTTATTATAAATTAACAAAAATAAAGTGCACAAGGGCAAAATAACAGATACTCAAACACAAATAAAGCAAAAACAAAACTCACAAAAATAAAGTTTCCAGGCTGGGCAATGCCTTCACTGGATTTAGAAAATTCAAACACCACAAAACAAACACCAACCTGCTTCCTCAGCTCCCTTCTCCAAATGAGAAGCAGAGGCCTCCTTTTATATCAGGTGGCTGGGCACTGATTGATCGTTAATCAACCTAATCAACTAATCAACCCCAGCCACCTGAACATAATAAACCCAGGCAGGTAGGGGAAGTTAACCCCATCCCTGCCAATTTCTAAAGAGCAGAGCTTTGCTCTGCCACATCATGTCATTGTATTTATTCTTTGCCCCAACAATTGTATGGGAGTTAAGAGGAATTCCCTGTGTTAACACTGTGGGTTCACTTCAGAAAGATTTGTCACATAGTCAATAACCTCATCTGTTTTGTAATCTTCCTTGTCATTCACTATTTATTCCTTTGGCTTTTTTCCTTTCTTTCCTTCCAATTTTTAGACTGAATGAAGGGATACCATACAACCTGTTAAAAAAAAAAAAAAGTAATTTCAGTGTGTTTGCTTTAAGAACTAACTTTGACAAAGAGGAAGTCTATTCCAACTGCATAATCTCTGGCTGATTGATAGTTCCACTGGTCAATTAATTTACTGAAAGCTGCAACCTCTAGCCAATCAGAATGATATATGACTAAGAAAGGGGACTGTTTAGCAGAGACAAAATGGAGAATTGAGTGAAAGTTGTTAAAATGTGTGCTACTTAACAAATGACAAGTTTGCTTTTTAACAGAGGAAAACCTGCTTTTGTACATTAAACTGGAGTGCATATTTTTGTTGTTTTTGTATACTTTGCTTTTAAGAAAAAGTTGCTGCGAGTCAAAAGTCATGGAGCAAACATGAGCAGAAGCTGAGTAAACACAAGCCAATGGTGTGGGCCTGATTGGAAATAAAAGATAAAGCTCCCCACACCACCCTTGAATAATTTCAGCAAGAAAAAGGATGACAATTGGAGCTTTACTTGGGAAAGAATCACAGAGGGGCTAAATGCTGACATTGACTTCCACAGTTCCATGTTGTCAGGCAGCCTCATTTTGGTGGCCTCCAGGAGAAAATTTTTACACCTGCTTTTCATGTTCAGGAGCTGTGCTTCTGCCACCATCATGTTGAGCTGTGCACCAAAGTCTACTGCAGAAAACGAGAAATGAATACTTTTGTCATCCAAATTAATATCGAGTAGGCCTGCATCGACAACAGTCCAACAGTTGAGCTTTAGAATTCTGAAGAACACATAAAAGGACTTGAGCATCCTAAAGGGATTTGCTGTATCCATTTGAAAAAGAGTATTCAATTTGTTGAATTCCTGAATGACAGGTGTTACAAACTGAAGGTAAAGTTTGCTGGTCATGTCACTGTACATTTTGTACAGTATTACAGTAGGCTCCATCAAATTCTGCAAAGACAAAATATGTTGTTACTTTTGTTTATTTCTATTATATACTTATATTTCTTAAGCTTTGAAATGTATACTTTGTCTTCCTTAATAGAAGTGTTATGTCTGCAATTATATGTATCTCAGAGTAGGGCTGTCTCATCTGTTCTGTAAGATTTGTGAGGGAAGGATTTCCTAATTCATATTTGCTATTTACTATCACTGTTTACTAAAGTTGCCACCATGTAACTAAATCCTGAGCCCTGCCTTGCCCAAATAAGGTGAAGTTGTATTGACGTGATTAGAAGTATGCACAGACCAGGCACATACCCATAGGTCTATAGTGAAGTGACTGATAGGGTAAAGAGGGACAAATAGTGTTGAGGGTGGGGACCAAGATCCTTTTGCCACTCATCCTTCTGAGATAACAAGTTCATTTAAGGAACCGCTGCTAATGGCGGGACAATACCTGACCCGTCAGATTAAGAAATCATAACTATCAGCCTTTGCAGTTCTGAAGCACAATTCAATTTCCCAATGTTACCAAAAAAAAAAAAAAAAAAAACACACACACGCACAGGCACACATGGTACTCAGTTTTTTGTAAGTAAGGAATCTGCACATACACACCTATATACTGTACTTTAAGGTGCTTTAAAGTGATTTTATTGTCTGTTTAATCTTTGCGAATTTGTGAAAAGGGTGTGTGGCAGAGCAAAGCTCTGCCTTTTAAATTGGCAGGGATGGGGTTAACTTCCCCTACCTGCCTGGGTTTATTATGTTCAGGTGGCTGGGGTTGATTAGTTGATTAGGTTGATTAACGATCAATCAACGCCCAGCCACCTGATCTAAAAGGAGGCCTCTGCTTCTCATTTGGAGAGAGGGAGCTGAGGAAGCAGATTGTTTTTTTTTGGTTGTTTAGAAAGTTTGAATCCAGTGAAGGCATTGCCCAGCCTGGAAATTGTTATTTTTGTAAATTTTGCTTTTTGTCTTTCTTTGTGTTTAAATTGTTTTGTTTTGGCCCTTGTGCCCTTTCATTTTTGTGTTTATTTATAATAAAATAGTTATTTTTTTGAACTGCAGTCTGTCTCTGGGCCTCTTTCCACTCGCCAGCCTGCCACAGGGTAATATTTATATGTCACCTGAAAATATATAGGCCAAATGTTGCTGAAAGACAGCCCAGAGCATAATTTCTAAACATGAGCCCATTTAGTTTTGCAAAAGGCTGAGCCATAACATGAACATGCCGACAAGAAGAAGGTGTGCCCCGGATAGTATCTGAGAAGCCTAAAGTAATTCTCCATAGATTAAACGACTGTCCTGCTATTGATGTAGACACACAGCAATTGGATAACCCAAACCAACAAACTACAAAACACTCACAGAAAACTAATGAGAACTAGTTATATTGCCTGATTGAGTTGTTGTATCAGAATCTGACAACAGCTGTTGGGGTCTTTTACACAAGAGTACACATTTCAAAGTTTAACCCTCTGAAACCCCCGTCCCCACCTGGTGGCATGCTATCAACTGTGAATGGAGCACTGATCTGAATTTCTATGTTCACTGTAGCATGTTTTATGTCATTGTGTGAGCTGCAGGGCAACATAGCCTCAACAGTTTTCCTACATCATGAGACAAATCCAAGAAAGAAACAAATATGGTATTTAATATGCCCTTGCAAAAATGCTGACAAAAAGAAGTAATGCAAACCTTTTTTTTTTTAGCTCCTATTAGATGTTAGTAGATTCACCAAGTTTAGCAGTTCATGTCCTGTTTCAAAACAGAATGCTTAGATCCCAGGATCTTTGTTTCACAATGACACTAAAAATACATCAGCATCTAACACTGAATAACTTTAATACAAAATCATTTAACGGCTATTATGAGGTTCAACTTGGGAGTATGTGTGAAACACAACATTGCTGTTAATTTACTCTATTTTCATTTGGTTTTACTGTTGACCTATTAAGTAAGATGGAACCCCAAAGCAGGATGAGCAGTTATAAAGTTAATGTGCCAGCTCACACTGCAAGTGACCTGGATAAGAAGCAGTAATGATGTTCTTCTTTTTTGCCTCTTGGAAATAAACTGTCTAATTCAGAAATGCACTGTGTGTAAGTGACTGTTATTTGTGTTAGCTGATGACCTATAGAAACGAAGGACTAAGCTTTCTCTCTGTGCCAATCTTATAACAGCTAAAGGCCAGTCAACCATCCTACGTCATTCTGTGACAATGCAAGTCACATAACAGAAACATAAAACAAAAACTATACAGCTTCACAAATGTAGAACATTAGGACTTTTTAGGGGTATTTTAAGGAAGTGGTCTTGGGATGTTTAATTTGTAAAGTACCCATCTGAACAAACGGTGAAAATATGTTACTATTTTTTCATTCATATTAGTTATTCTCATTTATTTTATTCAGCTGTAATGTGTTACATATCAAGTTGGTGCAGTTTCAGTAATAACTTATTGTCCTCCACTGATGAAACATATCCCTGGCTTCAGGGATCTAGTGGTGGTGGGTGCATGTCTATAGGTTTTGCATAAATCTACAACTTGTTCAATTTTGATGAATCTTCAGAATGTAAAACTAGCACAATCGATTGTACTGTTTTTATATCGATGTATGTAATTACTCCTTACATTAATATTGTTTGTGCTTACTGTAGCAGCAATTTTGCACTGGGGCAAAATCTTAAATAAATCTGCCCATTTCAGGCATAATCTTTTTAACCTGAATCTGGAGCAGCTTATCACATACAGTGCAAGTTGCAAAATATACACTATGGCACCTGTCAAAGACAGTTTTAGGGATTTATTTTGCTGTCTTTTTGAAATGCATATCTGTTTAGTCATATATTTCCATCTTCAGGAGTTTTTCAAATGAAGTGCTGACGGATTAATTTTGGTTTGGTGGAAAATAAGACGCAGCTTCTTCTTGTTTCAATTTCCTGCACTAAGATTATAGTGCACAGCAACTCATATCAGAACCACACTGGGTAAGGCAGGAATATACCAAGATCATCCAAAACTGAGCTTTTCCAAGTAGTTCAGCATAACAGCTGTTGGGCTAAACTTTCAACAGCATTACAAATCTAATTTGATAGTATTTTTTAAGGTGGGGAATATTGTTTGTAATACCAGTACCAAATAGCTTTTAAATCAAAACTTTATTGTTGATGGAAATAGTTTGTTGTTCCTTTGTCTGCGGCTAATGGGAAACAGAAATGAGGTTTATATCGATTTTTATTCTCAGATTTGATCTAATGATTCTAAATAATAAGTAGGCTTGTAGAAGTATGTATAACTGAATAACTGCTTTACTATTATTATCTTCATTAGTTCAGAGTTATTAATGTATGGTTTAGGGGAGTATCAATTACATGTTCCTATGTGATTATTTGCCTGGTACCCATATTTGGTAATACCCATATATAATCTAAATGATATATATATAATATATATATCTATATATATATATAGATATATATAATATATATAGGTTTATATATAATAAACTGCATATTCGTATCTTCTTAAGCAGTCTGTAGATGATTAGTATATATCAAATATATATATATATATATATATATATATATATATATATATATATATATATATATATATATATATATATATATATATATATATATATATATATATATATATATATAATTGTATTTCTTTCTTTATTTTTCTTTCCCTAATATATCATTTCTAAATTGTATCCCACATGAGTTTAGGAGGAGTTAGATGGTAACAAAACAAGAAAGCATTATGCTAGCTGTTTACTGAGAGGCTTCATTAAAAAGTCATCAGGATCATGAAGAACAATCTTGTGAACCTACATAATTGGTCTTCAGGGAAATACAATACTAAGGAAATGGAAGCAGAAATGTCCTATCATAATTCAGAAGCTTTTAAAATTGATGGGCCCACTGAGCATCATGACTTTCCACAACTGTAATATGAAATGTAAGAACTTCTTACTACTGATGATTAGCAACAGTCATTTCACATTTTCTATTGTTACTTTATTAAACATAGCATACTTGTGCTTGATAAAGATTCAGTTGCACCTGTAGTATTGACATAGATTAAGAACATTCTCCAACGAAATTCAAATGGATTGTCTCTCTCTTGCTTGCCTGAATCTATTAAGACTGTATGGTTTCTAAGGTCTAAACTTCAGTTTTAGCCATGCTTTATTATCAATATAAATGGCTCGCTAAACCAACTGGTGTCTGAGTTAATGCGTTTCCTTAATCTCTAATGTGAAAGCGCAGACTGCAATCCTGCAGGGTAGTTATTGCTCTGATTCAGTTCATGAGGAAATCATTGGCACTGAAGTGGAACTGTTGTTGTTTAATTGTATTTTTAAAATGATTAATCCTGTAAGTGACAAAATAACTGTGTAAATGTGTTTCCTAAAAAGTTCCTTTGTTCTGACAACTAAACCTACATATTCGTTTTCAATTGATTCAATAACACAATTCCAATGTGTTTTCTGAAAATGATGCATATTCTACTTTTAAAATAAGAATTTATTTCCAAAACAATTTTTTTTTTTATTTAGATCATGTCTCCATGCACTTGTTTCCTGCCTAGTTCTTCAGTATTTTTTTTTTTGCAGAAATAATATGAAGCAACACACAAACAATACTGCTTTAATATGTTTACCATATGCTTTATCCAGCCATTATTAACTTATGAAAAAGTTCATATTCACAAATCAATAACTTCTGTTTTCAAACTTTTAAAAAAACAGGAGAAAAATACAGATTTTTTGATCATCAGTTTTATTCTTAACCTTGCCAAGAACCCACATTTCACAGGTATGAGTACATAAACGAATTTGTCAAGAATCCTGAGCTTCACTTGTTGTTGGCTGATTAGATTACAGACAACCAGATGTGCCTTGTCCTCTAAGACCTTTCAATGTGTTTTAAATTCAGTGTCTTGAACCACTGAGGCAAACTACAGATCAATGTGCCATTTTGCAACCCTGTAAAATGACTTTTGTTGGATTAAAATATGAAATCTCTTGAGCCCCCAGCTGTGGCCCGTGTACGCGTGAAACTGTGAAAATTAGGTGTCAGTCCTAAGTGCAGATACCACTTGCATATCTTTAACACGGAAACCAGAATTGGCATGGAATACATTGTTATTCCCATTGCCACCAAAATACTAAATGAAATGTAAAGATAACGAAAGCTTCTGAATGTTTCTGTCCGTACCGTAGATATAAACTGATCTTCAGTTCAATGTGTTTTCAATTAGTTTCATTTTTCATGTCCTTGAACTTGAAAATAAATGACTTCCTATCAATGTGAAGTTCAGTTTTGTCAAAGGGAATGGTACATATTTCCACATACTTCCAAGTGCTGTGCATAACAAAACGTTACAGCTAACTGTAGATATATTGCAATTATCCAATGTTCTAATAATTCTAGTTACATAACAATTTACAGAAGTTCTGACCAAAAGCTAAGTTGAGAGTATTGTTGTCAAAAAATATATATAGCATATATAGCATCATCCTCCTATGTATCTCCGAATAATTCTTCTATTATTAATTATAATAAGTAGGTACATGAATGTGGGTGGCACGGTAGTGTGGTGATTGTCTGTGTGGAATTTGCATGTTCTCCCAGTGTTCATGTGGGTTTTCTCCTCCCACAATCCAAAGACATGCTGTTCAGGTTGATTGGTCACTTCAAATTGCCCTGTGAGTGTGTGTGGTGCCCTGCAATAGACTGGTGTCCTGTCCAGGGTGTAGTCCTGCCTTGCTCCCTGTCTCTGCCAGGCTAGGCTCCAGCTCACCACGACCCTGTAAAGAATTAAGCTTAATCCATTAATGATAATGGATGGTAACGGCATGTCGTTACACAGATATCTGTAATATTTCAAAACAAATCCAAATCATAAATGATTAAAGCCCAAGAACACAGGAAGCAAATGTTGAACCTTGCCTAGGTTTTAATTAATCTGTATTAGATTTCACTTACTACAGAAAGCAATGACTTTATGAACTTACCATGTAAAGCAGCTCTATTTGTTTCAAGAAGCAGTTATCTCCTTATGAACAACATTCAAGACAACCTAATTTCCTCTCCTACACACTTTGTGACAACTATAGGAGACTTCCTTATGATGTGCTCCTGTTTCAGGCGGTTTTAATGGTCCAATATCATATTCCCTTTCTGACATGCCATTAAGTGCTAAATGGTAAGAATTACATTACTGCTGTTTCTAAGATTATGAGTGATAAGGTAAAGCTTTTATTTCCATGCTAGGTTCTAGTAGTTGATGCCATCCCATTCTGCAAATAAATAATTCAAAGACCCAAATTGCAATTCTGGGGAGATAAAGCCTGTCTCACTCGTGTTATAGTATATTGATTTCTGTATACTCTATATACGGAAGGAAAGGATGTCTGGTGGAAACTGAAAAGTTTAACTTGGGAGGGAAAAAAAAAAGAATCAAAAAGAGCTTTAAAATATTTATTCAAGGCCGATAGTTGAAATGTGTTTCACGTTGTACATTAAGATCTTAAATACTAGTGTTGTTGAACTTTTGGTCATACAAACCACTTTGTAATTGAAAGTGAGTCTGTTTAGTCATGGTTGTAGCGTCCAAACCTGTTGGGTGGTGTATTGAATGGCTGTGCGTGAAGACCTACATCAGTCAGCTGGAGGTACAGGTACATTTGAGCTGTGAGAATTTGGCTTGGTCTCATGCTAAACCGAATGCCCCATATTGTTCTTTGTTATTGAGATTGTTTCAGGTGAATTATTCTGGAAGCAAACGTGGGTTGAGTTAGGATTAGTTACTGCAGGAAGCTGGCCCTGTTGTGGCCATCGAAGATTGAGAGTTAGCGTAGGGTTGGATGTATGGGCCAGCTGAAAAGAGCTGCATGTGATGTGGACTGTGCTTGCCAGCAGAGAAAGTGAATAAGAATTTAGACTTCTTCATGCTACCAAATACAAAATCCAAGAAACTTAAAAAAAAAAAAAAAAAAAAACTTAATCCAAGTATTTGTTATTTTTTGAGTTTATTTTAGTTTTTCTATATAAATACAACATCTACATTGCTTTGTTTATATCCCATGAGTATTCATATGTTATTTGGTTTTGCAATGCTTTTAGGCATTTGTGAAGTACACTGTACCCTGAAGTTCAAAACAACAACCTTCTAGAGCCCGGAAGATTGCTTCTAAAAAATACAAAATACACAGACAAATTAATAATTGGTAATTAGAGGCTAGGGCAACACAATTATTCAAATACATTAACACATGTGCACATCCACATGACCTTGAAAGAACACCATACAGAAAATTATAGGTAAAAAACATTTTACATACAGTATGTGGGATCAAATATCACATGTTCAATGTTTTATGATGTGTTCTGAATTAATCAAATCAAATTAAAAACACAGATGTCTTGGGCATTTAAATACTATTCAACAGATCAAGACAAACAAATATTTAGTGGAACATGATTTAAGGAACAGATTTGTAAATACAATGGGCAATGGAATACATAGAAAAGACAATGGTATATTGATACAGTACTTGCCAGCTGGGCTTTGTGATAAGATTACCAGACACACATTTTGTGATTGGAGACCCCTATATATATATAAGCTTAGGGGTAGCTGTAGGCACAGAAGGGGGGGAGGAGAGATGTTGGTGTTATCATGAGCACTGTTGGTTAACTGGAATACTGGAAATGTATGCCCTGAGGGAAGTGATGTACCTTCAAGAAAGTAATGTGGTGATTGGGGTGTCTTTCCTTCTGTGCTTAAAAAGGACCATATAGTGTACTGTTTTCACCTTTTTATCATCTAGGTACTCTTGAGCTTGGTACTCAGTAATCTCTTCTTGTACTGTGCTAGTGTTTTAACAAACAAGACAACTGGCCTATACTGGCATATTACTGGTAAAAACATTTGGACTAGTTATTACACTCTTGCTCCAGTGCAAACATTATAATCTATTACAATCTATATGCATATTTTTGGCCATTTTTTCTTTTCTAATAGATTCATGGTTATTGTAATATTAACCATTTATTTTCTTCCAGCCACAAGCTCACTTTGTTATACAACCTAAACCCTTTCTTAAAATGTTGTTGCCTTTGTCAGTAGGGATTTGGCTTGACCTGGTGGAGCCAAAATGTTGAACAAAAATGAGCCAGATTCTAATTCTAAAAAAATAATAATAATAATAATAAAAAAAAAAATAGTACTGTCTTTTTACATCTGAAGTGAATGCATTTCAATATCTTTTTGGAATTCCCCTAACCTTACATGCAGATTTGTCAAGCTGTCAATCATTTTAATTTAATTAAAGCCTATGGAACTTCAGGTGTTCTGCCTTTCATACAATGTTATTTTCAATGACTGTATATTAAGACTGACTCCTCCACTGCTGTTACTTAGCTCATGATTTGACAGCAACTAAAAATAAGGCATAAGTTGAGCTAATAGTTTGCCTACTCACTGCGAGCACCTGCTAAATTAAATTCCACCACATGCTGGAAAAAGAGTCTCTTCCATGACAATCAATCTTGGTATTCCTAGAATATAAGCTAATTCCTACCTAGCCCATCTGTATATTTTCTTTCCTGAAATAAGTCACTATAATTACTTCAACAACAGACACAATGCAGCTGGTCATAAATCTAATTTGGGTCATTTTTATCTTCATGTTGCTCCATGATCCTTAATGGCAGTGGAATTTTAGTTTGAGAAAAGCTAATACTGTATGTTTATACATTTCAATTCCTCTCTGAATCATATGGAGAGTTACGAGGCAATGATGTTACGTCAATGATAGACTATGATATTCTCCAATAACTTATTCTGCTATAGTAACCTTGATTTTTAAAGTGAGAACATAAAGCAATTGACAACAATAGATCAAGCCAGCATGGAAATAGCCAGAGGTCTACCCACTGTTTCACTATCATGATGCACTGATCCATGACACTGTTTGATATAAGGTTCTAGGTTGATAGTATCTAAATAAGTACAGGAATGAACAAGTCCTAGCCTAGTATACATGCTGGTGTCCTTATACCAGGCATTATACAATCAATAAACAAACATGTTCCTTAAACGTAATTGACATTAATCATATTGGCATTTGATTTCTTCGATATTCTTTTCCTATAGGGTATTAATTATTACACAGAACATATCTGATGTATTTGCTGGTACTGTGTTGGATAAACTGAATAATAAGTGTGTACTTGCCAGTAGAACTTGTTGGCAAACCAAATTGTGATTCTTATCATAGATTCACAGTGTGTTTTAAAGGATTATATTTTCTCTTGAAAAGACAGATGCATATTTCAGATTTACAATATATCTGTGCCATTGTCAAAAAGAAAAATAACTGGAGAGGTACTTGTATATAAAAAAAAAAAAAAAAAAACTTTGATGAATGCTTACAGTTTCAGTGACTGAAGCTATTTATTTCCAAATAAAATTTCTTATCCCATTGCGTCTACGCTCTTGGGGACTAGTTTATCTGTGATGGACAGCTATGTAGTAAGTTCACATGAAGCGGCTCTCTACTTGTGATTCAAAGACTCCTAATAATTTAAACAGTTCCATATTTTAGTATTGCTACACTAAAATGAGTAAAACCGCTCTTATATTTCTCATTCTACTCTATTTTGTATTGTATTTTCCTTAGGCTGGAGTAATGGCTCGTGGGGGGTCTGGGAGCACACTCAAGGATGTGAGTCACGGCGCATCTTCATCAGCCCCCAGAGGGAGACATTGTTGCAGGGTTAGAGGGGTAGAGGGGGAGACTGCAACCAACACAGACAATGTAGTAAATAGAGACTAAAATAGGGCCTCTATGCCAAAGACTAAAAGAGAGAGATTATAGAAAAAATAAGTTTATAAATCACACCTGGTTGAAAGGGAGGCAGTGTTTAAATCATTAAAATAGACTAAATTGTGTACAAAGGAAAGGGAGATCGTGACTAACTAACTTGCTTGATTTTTTTGAGGATGCAACATCGATAATGGATAATTGCAAAGCATATGACATGGTTTATTTAGATTTCCAGAAAGCTTTTGACAAAGTCCCGCACAAAAGATTAATTCTCAAACTGAACGCAGTTGGGATTCAAGGAAACACATGTACATGGATTAGGGAGTGGTTAACATGTAGAAAACAGAAAGTACTGATTAGAGGAAAAAACTCAGAATGGAGTGTGGTAACCAGCGGTGTACCACAGGGATCAATATTAGGTCCTCTGCTATTCCTAATCTACATTAATGATTTAGATTCTGGTATAGTAGGCAAACTTGTTAAATTTGCAGACGACACAAAAGTAGGAGTGGCAAACACTGTTGCAGCAGCAAAGGTCATTCAAAATGATCTAGACAAGATTCAGAACTGGGCAGACACATGGCAAATGACATTTAATAGAGAAAAGTGTAAGGTACTGCACGCAGGAAATAAAAATGTACATTATAAATATCATATGGGAGATACTGAAATTGGAGAAGGAATCTATGAAAAAGACCTAGGAGTTTTTGTTGACTCAGAAATGTCTTCATCTAGAAAATGTGGGGAAGCTATAAAAAAGGCTAACAAGATGCTCGGATACATTGTGAAAAGTGTTGAATTTAAATCAAGGGAAGTAATGTTAAAACTGTACAATGCACTAGTAAGACCTCATCTTGAATATTGTGTGCAGTTCTGATCACCTCGTTATAAAAAAGGTATTGCTGCTCTAGAAAGAGTGCAAAGAAGAGCGACCAGAATTATTCCAGGCTTAAAAGGCATGTCATATGCAGACAGGCTAAAAGAATTGAATCTGTTCAGTCTTGAACAAAGAAGACTACGTGGCGACCTAATTCAAGCATTCAAAATTCTAAAAGGTATTGACAGTGTCGACCCAAGGGACTTTGCCAGCCTGAAAAAAGAAACAAGGACCAGGGGTCACAAATGGAGTTTAGACAAAGGGGCATTCAGAACAGAAAATAGGAGGCACTATTTTACACAGAGAATTGTAAGGGTCTGGAATCAACTCCCCAGTAATTTTGTTGAAGCTGACACCCTGGGATCCTTCAAGAAGCTGCTTGATGAGATTTTGGGATCAATAAGCTACTAACAACCAAACGAGCAAGATGGGCCGAATGGCCTCCTCTCATTTGTAAACTTTCTTATGTTCTTATGTTTTTAAATGCAGAGAACTCTTGCCATACTGTTAAAAATAAAGAGTGATTTGATAATCACGCTGCCTCACAACTGTAGTTCTATTTTAGAACGTCTTGCCATTATCAAGCATGACTAATAATTCCGAGAGCCCTGCTGGGTTACTCATAGGGATTTTTGCATAACAGTGAATAATACAAATCACATGATTTGAAGGAAAGTGGTGAATCAAAGCGCTTGTGATGCAATGCAATAATCTAAAAGGTTGCTAGGCTGCATTTGACACTGTCATAATGTGGTAACTTTCTGGTAAATAATCCTGTATCTTTAGCAATTAAGTGTTTTTATTTTATAGTGCCATTAAAAAAATGTCTGTGGCATATTGTTATAAGACCTTTTAACACTATCATTTGCATATGATGGGCTTAAAAATAATACCCAAAGCAAACTAAATCAGTGACCCATCTTTGAAATATTTGTATTTACTCTACAGTAGATGCTCAGTGGCATGTGACCCAGGCATTTTGACAGAATATAAATTGTTTTGATCAGCTAAATGCAATTGTTATCTACTAAATGCTATTCTAAAATCAAAACAAACAAACAAAAAATCCCTCAATGTGCGTGATTGATGTGCTTATACGACAAAGTATGTAAACAAAATTTCAATAGATAAAATACAGCATGGACTGAAAATCATTAGACCACTTCTCTCTGTTGACGAATTGAAACACCATTCGTCACATAGCACCGTAACTTGACAAGCAAATCGAAAACAAGTCCTCCTCAAGGTAAATGATGGACATAGTGAGTCGTTTACGCACTCAAAGCCGTTGTCCTGGGTTGGTTTTTCAAGAGCCATTTGTTATAATAATTTGCAGTATCCATTCTACAGTAATGTGAAGAATGATAGTATATATAATAAGCTATATTCATTCTGTAGAGCATGATGTTGCTTATTCTCCTAGAACACTCACCTTTACTTTATCCAGCAAGGAGAGAGACACTAGCATCACAGTGTAACCTGCATAGTCGGGAATCCTGGCTCTGAAAGCATCTATAGTTCATTCGTAATTATATAAAAAAAAACAAAACAAAACAAAACAAAAATTCGTAATATATAGAAGAAATATAAAATATATTATTTGATAGAAGTTTAATGTCTATCAAACAAGGACAAAACGTGCATCTTCCGTCTGATATATAGTATGTTACAGCATTTTGAGTTAACATATTTTAAGTTTTTTTTTATTTAAAAGCAGGTCACATTGAGTCATAGTCATTTTGAATTGTGCCTGTTTGTGTTGTGACTGTAACTTTATTGGCTACCTAGGGTCTTCACCTACAGTAGAAGAATTTGTATTGTGATCGGTATTCCCCTGAGGTAACAAATAACATATTTTAGTGAAAGATTTATTTTTTATTTTTATTTTTTACTGCAAAACAAATTGAAACAGTTGAGAAACAAAGTGTTCTAAGAGGGCTGCTGGTGCTTCCATCAGACTTTAGCTTTCCATCAAGCAGTTATAGGAAACAGCTGCATAGAAAGGGGACACAGACCTTTCTATTTATATCCATACTTAAAACATCTGTTAAAGCAAACCAAAGATTAATTTCTTCTGCACTAATAATGTATACTGCAGACTGCTCAATTAATTGTGTGCATATGGAATTAACTACCTTCTGTGCAAGAATACCTGTCCATGAGCAGTAAACATTGGTTCATAAATATGCAGGCGGCATATAATGTTGTAAGGTTCATTACTAAATGAGTTAATAATCATATAGGGATAATACAGTACACGCCACATCTATTTTGTAATACTGAACTTGTAAATTTTGCCTAATCTGACAAGAGGTTCATTCCACTTAAATAATTCTACCCAACACGGGGGATGACGGTCAAATAGTAAATCAGTATTGTAATGCGTCCTATATAGGTAGGTTTAATCAGAACAGGTGCTCATAACTCAAAAGTAGGTCATGGTTTTATTTTCTAGTAGTTATTGTTTTCAAAGTTTAAATAATTAAACCTATAGCATCTTCAAATTCTCATAATTTGGAGGTTTCTATTGCTATGATATGTGCATTTTATGTATGTTTTATTTGGTTTTATTTGTTTCATTTTAGGTTAGAATTATTTCTAAGGCAGAAGTGTTAAAGGGACTAGGAGCTCTTAAAATAAACAAATCCCCTGGGCCGGATGAGATCCTCCCAGTAGTACTCAAAGAAATGAAAGAAGTAATTTACAAACCGCTAACCAAGATCATGCGGCAGTCTCTTGACACAGGGGTGGTACCGACAGACTGGAAAATTGCAAACGTAATACCGATCCACAAAAAGGGAAACAAAACTGAACCAGGTAACTACAGACCAGTAAGCCTGACTTCTATTATATGCAAACTTATGGAAACTATAATAAGATCCAAAATGGAAAATTACCTATATGGTAACAGGGTACTGGGAGACAGTCAACATGGTTTTAGGAAAGGGAGATCGTGCCTAACTAACTTGCTTGATTTTTTTGAGGATGCAACATCGATAATGGATAATTGCAAAGCATATGACATGGTTTATTTAGATTTCCAGAAAGCTTTTGACAAAGTCCCGCACAAAAGATTAATTCTCAAACTGAACGCAGTTGGGATTCAAGGAAACACATGTACATGGATTAGGGAGTGGTTAACATGTAGAAAACAGAAAGTACTGATTAGAGGAAAAACCTCAGAATGGAGTGTGGTAACCAGCGGTGTACCACAGGGATCAGTATTAGGTCCTCTGCTATTCCTAATCTACATTAATGATTTAGATTCTGGTATAGTAAGCAAACTTGTTAAATTTGCAGACGACACAAAAGTAGGAGGAGTGGCAAACACTGTTGTAGCAGCAAAGGTCATTCAAAATGATCTAGACAAGATTCAGAACTGGGCAGATACATGGCAAATGACATTTAATAGAGAAAAGTGTAAGGTACTGCACGCAGGAAATAAAAATGTACATTATAAATATCATATGGGAGATACTGAAATTGGAGAAGGAATCATGAAAAAGACCTAGGAGTTTTTGTTGACTCAGAAATGTCTTCATCTAGACAATGTGGGGAAGCTATAAAAAAGGCTAACAAGATACTCGGATACATTGTGAAAAGTGTTGAATTTAAATCAAGGGAAGTAATGTTAAAACTGTACAATGCACTAGTAAGACCTCATCTTGAATATTGTGTGCAATGGTCACCTCGCTATAAAGATATTGCTGCTCTAGAAAGAGTGCAAAGAAGAGCGACCAGAATTATTCAGGGTTTAAAAGGCATGTCATATGCAGACAGGCTAAAAGAATTGAATCTGTTCAGTCTTGAACAAAGAAGACTACGTGGTGACCTAATTCAAGCATTCAAAATTCTAAAAGGTATTGACAGTGTCGACCCAAGGGACTTTTTCAGCCTGAAAAAAGAAACAAGGACCAGGGGTCACAAATGGAGTTTAGAAAAAGGGGCATTCAGAACAGAAAATAGGAGACACTTTTTTACACAGAGAATTGTGAGGGTCTGGTGAAGCTGACACCCTGGGATCCTTCAAGAAGCTGCTTGATGAGATTTTGGGATCAATAAACTACCAAACGAGCAAGATGGGCCGAATGGCCTCCTCTCGTTTGTAAACTTTCTTATGTTCTTATGTTCTTAATTGGCATTGAACTCTCTACACTGTGCTTTTATATGGGACACAGGCAATTATCATAAACTTTAAAGTTATTAAAAATATATGTTCAGGGTTTACATGTATGCAGAAAGAATACCACTGTATTTATAAGAAGTGTCGATCATGTTAATAAGTAATGGGTAGAAGACCAGAGACTCCCAGCAGGATGCACTTCCTTTACATTGTCTGAACTAGTGTTTGCCCTTATTTACTTATAATATCTACCAATGCTTAATGTATATGCATGCAGATTTTTCTGGAATGTTGGAATTGCTTTATCAACGAGACTATATTTTCCATATACTTCAAATTAAAATACATAATACAGAATGGCAGCTTTTAGATATTTTACATTTTTGTAATTATTATAAAACAACTCAAGGTTATTTGTTGGAAAACTTTAATTTGGTAACCCTTGTTAGCATGTATTGAAAATATATTGAGCATATCAGTGGTATATTGAATATTACAGTAGACTAAAGTAAGTGTTTTCCTGTTGTTTATTTTTTAATTGTAGGCAAAACCACCTTGAGGAAATCGATCTCTGGCAATTGGTAAACCATTTAATTCCTTTCAGATTCACTTTTTATCTCTTAGTTTGTCAGAAATAATTTACATTGCTCAAGACTTAGCATGTTACATGCTCTGTTCAAATACATCACTGCCAAAAAAACAAACAAACAATGCAATTCACTTTGCAATGACATCTTTAACAGCATATTTGATGAAACCCATTATATGTCACTCATTTAACATCATACAGATATAAATTAAGGTTGATTCTGCCTATACAATTTCTGTTACCTTCCATTAAATAAGGATGAAACAAGAATGTGCTGAAAGAGACTATTACCTCAAGTCTGAAAGGATTACAAGATTGTTCTATTAGGTAAAGGACGATCATAATTACCATCACCCTTCTGTCTCCTAATCTATGGACCTAGTCTGTAGGCAGTGACCTTGTTGAGAGGTAAAACAGTGCGATTTGTCCATTAACACCCAGAAACAGATGGGATTTGGATAATATGTTTTTTTCATATTATAGCTAATTGGAAAAACAAGTAAAATGGTCAGATTGGTCACTGTCCATAAAATTACTATGTTATGCTATAACTAAGCTTGCTACTTTTCGATTTTAATCGGTGAAGCTCGTTAAACGTTGAATTCCCAAAAAATATGAGTTTGACTGAAATATATTTATATACCAGAAACATAGGTAAAACCACCTGCTATTTTTATTTTCTTTCCTAAAATAATCATTTACAAATCATCTCTAGTTTGTGTAGTTTTTATACTTGCTGTCTGTTCCGTCTCTGTTCCACTCTGAATGCCTGGGGGTCACTGTCAGTCATCTCAGTGGTCCGTTAACGTTAGTACTGTAGTTTCACCCTGTTCTGACAGATCCCGTTGACTGAAGCAGAGCTAGAATGCTCTCATTTGCCAGCAACAGCACTTGTCATTCAAAGCGCCTACTTTGAAATTAGTGGGTTAAGATGTATGTAATGAATATTGTGCATAGTAACCACGGGCCGACGGCTGAAGTCTCTGTGGCAGGATGAAGCAGGCCCATCTGCCTTGTCTTCCAGTGAGGCTGTGCTGAAGCAAGAGAGAGGGAGCTCAGACTCCCAATAATAAGTGCAAGTTAGGTCTGTTCAACTATCTAATGTTTTGTTCTGTGCATATTATTTTTACTCAGAAATATATGGTATAAAGGTCTGTGCAATACACTTTTATATGCTGCATTTACTATGGTTTATTTGAGACAATTGTTTAATGTATAGCTCAGAATGTGACCAAACATTATTTCAATTAGAATGTTGGTAACACTTGTCTTGTAAGTAAAGAGCTTTGTGATGATAGTTCACTATGAAAGGTGCTATACAAAAATAAAGATAAAGGGGTTTCGCTAAATGAGACATTTTTCAATGGCATTTTTTTTAAAGCATAACGGTCGATTTCACCCATTCTCTGCTTGAATTAAAAAATAAAGATTAAAAAAAGGGTAAATTCTTTCTAAAATAAACATCGATATTGATTGTCGAAAATAATACATAAAATAAAAAAGGAATAGTAGCAAGCTTAACTATAACATAATAGAGAAAGGAAAGCCCACAACATTACTGTATCTAACAGCTATAGTCAAATTAACTACATACTGTCACATCCACACATAGTTTATAAGACATAATCTACACAACCTAACAGCAATTTACCATAAATCTGGAAAAAATCAATATAGGAAACGTGAGATGCTGTCTTTGCTGGTTTATAGCTTTGTCACATTGACAGGTGCTGTTATCTCTTCAATAACAACCCGAATAGACCAAAATAATTCTGTTTTTGAAGGTAATTATCACCAAGGTATTAAAGCATCTCTTATTTTTTATCTCTTATATTAAGGCTGCTTGCTACTTGTAGTGCCACTTAGTGTGAGTAACATTCACTTTTGTTTTCATAGTCAGTCTCTGGTCATTTATTGTGGAAATTCTCAGTTTATACTTGAATCTGTCAGTAAGAACCCATGAACTTTATCAACCTCCAACATCCCATAATTACCACCTCTGGCAGTTCTATACAAGAAGGGGAATTGACTTCACTGAAGAACACTAGGTGGACAGTTCAACAATTCCCTAGCACATTGCTGTCACTATATTTCAAGGAATCTCATTTCTGATTTTCCAATCATCTATATATACTTCCATTATTAAGAGCATGTACAGGAAGCACATGATACACACAACTCTAATTAAAATCTCACAGAGTACCAATGAAACAACACTACATAGTTTAACAGGTATCTTACAAGGAACATAGCTGCTTGGATTACCCACCTGCTATTAAACTGATATTAATTTCTGTCAGTCATTCCTAATTGAAGCTTTGTTGAAACCTTTAATGGCCATGCAAAGTGTTAGATGCATCAAATTAGTTCATTTAATTTATTTTGAGTTCAATTTAACTCAAAATGTCTTGAGCAGCAAATCAAGAACATACTATATGTAAGCCTGAGCTCATTCTTTGCATCAGTAGTATTTTGAGGTAAGAAAGGCTGAACCAATGTCTAAACTAATTTGATGACTGTCTATGAGAAATATTTGGACTAATTTTTTCTTATTTGTGTCTAATACGTGGGTTAAAATTATGCAGTGGGTGTATAATGAGAAAATCTTAATTTGTATTGTATGAGAGGTGACAGCTTCTAAACAAAGGACTATTGGAGTCAGTAAGTGCAGTCAAATCTACAATACAGCTTCACATTGTGCACTGTGAGTTGAAATATAGCTATGCGTAACTGTTTTATTAGCTTTTGTCAGGGAAATTTGGCAAAATATGTTTGTCAGCAGCATTTTTCCACTATTATAGACATACCAACTGCGAATGCAGTATTTTGCTGAGAAAAAAAAGCAGCATATTAATGCATTTGTATTATCCTGGATCAAAATCTATCTATATATATATATATATATATATATATATATATATATATATATACACACATACACATACACACATGTGTAATGTGTTTGTGACCTAAGTGTATGGATTCACAAGTTTGAACTTTCAAATGAATCTATAAAGATTTGGTACCATGCTATCTGAAAACCTTCAGCTTTCGAAACATTGTTGTTGTTGTTGTTAATAATATTATCAAAAAAGTGTAATATAAATATATATTATATATATATATATATATATATATATATATATATATATATATATATATATATATATATATATACACACACACACACACACACACACACACACATCTGTTTTGCAGTTCGGCTGTTATTAAGTACACATTATGTTTTTCCATGTAATGCTAATTTAAAAAGCTTAGAGAACAAAAAGATATAATTTCACTTCCATAGAAACAGTTCTAAAAGAGAACCCAAGGTTAACCCAGCCAAACAGCTGTAGCTATAGTATTATAATCTTTATAAGAATACTTAATAACCTGCATGATATTTAATTTGTATATGTTTATCATCCCATGACAGGTGGTTTCAATCATAATTTATTACTGTAACTGGAACATGGATATTTGACATGTTTACTAGTATATTTTACCATGGGGGATGTTTTTGAGCAAGCTTGAACACGACGGAATTTCTTCAGGCCAGCAAAAAAAAAATGGCCATGAGGTTTGTGTATCAGTAATTTCTTCTTCTTGAAATTGTACTGTGGAAGATACCTAACAAACTAATTGTTTTGGGAGGGATGAAATTACTGGTGCACACCCCTATAGGTATTATTTAAACTGGCCTCATTACATAAGTTGTTGTGATCTGTAAATTATTGTAAAGCTATATTAATTTTGAAGGTAGTAAAGGCTATTACAGACTGACATCATGTACAAAATAAATCCACTTAGCTTGCTAAGGCCCTTGCATGATTGAGTTGAGACTCTCTGGTATAAATTTTCCTCCAATAACTGCCTACAAAATGCAACGCATTGCATTTTACTCCACTTGTCCTTAGCAGTTTACTGAACACAATTACATGGGGAACCATGTTCATATTACACTCCTGTTGACTTAAATTAAAGCTGATGTGCTTCATTTATTTTCTGCCTCATGTTTGTGAGAAGATCTGGATCTTAACTGAACTTGACAAGGACTGCATCATTTATAGATACTTCATCACAATGGGGCAATCTCACTTTTCCTATAATGCTTGACCACTCTCTGGTTCAACTCCATTTCTGTTGCAATAGGCTATGCTGGTAGTGCATTTGAATTTAAATGAAAAGACATTTCCTTTAATCATTGCCTTTAACCTTATTAAGTCAAGACACTTTCACATGTTATGGCCATTTCTATAAAATCCATAATCTGCAAAGCAATGACTACTTTTTAAGCTCAAAATACAGCCTTACTTATAACATAAGTATACCATGAGGCTTTCTTGTAGAATAATGAGTGCTTTACCAGTAGCATTTACTAACATACAGTGTAAAAAAAAAAATTAAGAAATGCTTGTATTAACTCGGGGTGTATATACATGTTTGGATTTGACTTTACTTTGAAGACATCTGCTACAGTTACTTTTTGAGTGCTCTGTCACTGTGTGCAAAAACACAGTGTAAGTATTTTTTTTTTATATATATATATATATATATATATATATATATATATATATATATATATATATATATATAAGGTACTGTTCAGTAGTTCAGATTATGTGAAAGGACGGCATGCTGTTTTTTTTTCCTCTGTTTAAAGCTTTGGTCTATTAATATAACCATGTTCCTGCAGAAACCATTTAAAATGCATCTGCTGGAATTACAGCACTATCCTACAGAGGCTCGGATGCATCTCTGTTTTAATGCGGTTAAACAATTAAATAGAAAACCAGCACACTTGTACAAATCAATCAAGAATGGAGAGGTGATTGATCTTGAACGAAGAACTGTACTGGTCAATAAGGACAGTCACATTTTCTATGCAGCTTGGCTCGGTGAGTGTGAGTTGAAACCTATCTATCTTGAACTGTTATCAGCATTGGGAATTGTCAGGATAAATACAATTTACAAAATAGGTCTAAATGTAAACATTAGTGTATATCCTTTATTGTAGAGACAGAATCTGCTGCAGCATGTTGTAATGCATAAAGACACTGAGATGTAACCAACACTTACATTGTGTTATGCTGGATATGAATAAAATATAACTTAAAATTGGATCTGCTTGAGAAGAACACAGAGAATACAACTGCATCACCACACACACACACACACACACACACACACACACAAAAAACAACAGCTTTAGCAAAAGAAAGACAAACTAAAGAAAAGACCTGGAGAAACAGATACAAATCAAAAAGTACACAAGGGTCACATGCTAACAGGAAACAAAAGAGCGACGATTGTCTCCACATAGCCAAACAAGAATAAGGAAGGGAGTCTTTAAGCATGCAGTGCAATGCACACAAATGTCTCCATTTACACTGCTTAACATGCTCCCAGATCTAGAGCACTAATGCAAATGAAAGCAAGATCACACTATTCAAATGCTCCATGTGTAATTAATCTGACTGCCAAACAAAGAATTGTGTGTAATTGATTTGCTGTTACAAAAGCAATAAGCAAATGACTTGGAGAACCCCCCCCCCCCCCCCCCCCCCCCCAAAATAAATAAATAAATAAATAAATAAATAAATAAATACATTTCCACCAGGTTGTCTCAGCTTAGGCACAGTGATAACATCACATACAACGTTTCTTGCTCCATTTTTCACAACACAGTCACTCATTTTAACAACATGCATAGCAAAAAGGATAAGAATGAATAACTTATGACCATGCACTGTATCCCCTAGGAAAAAAAAAACAAAGTTTACCAAACAAATCCACCCTCTCATTTTTCATTTTCTATTTGGCTCTTTCCTCTTGTTTTTATATATTTCTTCTTGAAGAAGACACAAGCAGAAACATGTGCCTACTTGAGAAATGTGTCTTTGCTTGTTGTTTCTAAACTGGACATTTAGGAGTATCATGTGGCCACAGTCCAGATGAAAGCTTTTTCAATACATTTCTAGAATATATTAATGGTATATTAATTGCCTACAAAAATAATACATAAATTAAAACAACAACATATGCAATTCAACAAAAAAAAATGTTGGCAAAGTACAAGAAAAACATTTTAGATAAAAATAAAAATTAGAATACAAGCCACTCCAAGCTGTTTTTGTGGTTTCACAATGATTTTGCAGTGCTTTGGCTTCAGGCTATATACAGTATGTGGTAGTTTACAGTTTGAGATAAGAAGGGGGTTACTGACTCAAAACTTTTCATATTTTACATTTCTATTTCAAAAACAAACACTTGATGCCTTTCAGGCTTGAATTAGAGCTGTGTTTTTTGCTGAAAAGTGCAAAAAGTTTGATAAGCTTATTAGAGCTCCACAGAGATTCTTGGCTGTTCGAATTCAAGACTAATTTGTTTGAGCCCTAATGAATGGCATCATTAAACTCTTCATTTAAATATTTCCTGAAACATCTTGATTAGATTATTAAGGTCTCACTTAAAAAGAAACAGATTATTGTCCATTAAAATAGGTAAGGCATCGTAAGCAATCAAATTTGAACAAATGTTTTTTTATATTTACACGGCTCAATTATCTGAGCCTTCTCACTATAATCCGTACTGTTTTAAAATGCTGTCCACCTATTTCACATTTTTCATGTGCAGAAAATTGCTTTGAAATGTAGAAACCACAGACATGTTTTATTTAGTTATTTTTATTTTTACTTTTTTTTCTCTCAGGTTTATAGACATGCTTATCTGTACAGTAGGCAAGTCCTTATCTTTGCCAGACCCCCAGGACTTTACTTTGGTTTTGTCAGAAAGACCTCCTAGAATATTTAATCCTTCAGGGTACACATGGATTTGTAATAGCTAGGATTCAATTTACTTCTATGTTACAGGGCACTGTATTTTAAATGGAAGTATTAGCTAATAGTAGAATGAAAAAGGGAATCGTGTATGGATTTAAGTTAAAGTATGATTATGTGGATTACAAGTAGTTATTATATATATATATATATATATATATATATATATAGATATATATATATAATCTATATATATATATATATATATGTGATAATAAAATCCCCCTATATTAGGTCCTTAAAACCACAGGATTAGGTGCTTAAATATTCTGCCACTAAAAAATGTTGACAACACTTTTACATCATGAATCTAAAATATGAATTCTAAACAAAGTGCAAAAAAAATAAAATAAAATAATGAAATAGTGGGTATGTGCTGCACTTAAATGCATTAGGAACCACTGACTGCCTATTTTATTAAGATTCTGCTGATGACATTCTGGCTGCCTGACTAAAATACAGGAAGAGGATGTCTATAGCAGCGTTCAATACTTTCCTAAGTGATTATTAAATTCCTCTTTTTTGATATAGATAAGGCTGTTGGCATAATTCAAATACCCATTTCCTTTTATTGAGGTGAATGATATTGCGGCCATGTTATAATAAATGTAAATTATAACAATGGCAGAAATTTATAAAACCTCTAAATGCATTCTGTCTTTGGTTTCTTGGTGTCCTCAATCCACATGGGTAAAGTGGTAGTCCCCAAACTTATGTCACATTTACAAATATATTGAGAGAATGCTTGCATTTTTTCATATATACTGTCAGTGTACAGTAGGTCAGGAGCTACTTTTTACCAATCGTCAATACTTTGATTTTGTATGTCTAGCTGTCGTGTATGAGCTATAGCTATGGAAAAATGAACTAACTAATGTAGCCTTATAAGAAAATACTTACATTAAGATACACATGAAGAAACCTGACAGGGGATCTAAACTTCCCTGTACCTGTATGACCTCTGTGTACAGAGTAATGCTTTTTTTTTTTTTACCCGTGTGGTATGCTCCACACTCTTGTTTGACCGTGTGCCAGTTTGTATAAATAGAATAGCAGTACATTGGTATGTACCGTATTGATGGGGACTCCAAAGGGAGCATCACATTGACTAGGGAGCCAATGGGTTAGGGAGGTAAAAACCGGCAGGGACTGTTTCTCCTCATCGCTCTACATCGCACCCTGCTGGTCAGGTGCCCAGTAAGCTCAGAGCGGACACCTGCAGGTCTAGTCTTTGTCCTCCAGAGGTCAGGTGTTCACTGACAGCTGCTCTCGAGTTCCTGGTTGAAAAGCTGGCTTGGTTGTGGGATTGGAGGACACCCACTGAATCTTCGAGTCTCCTGAACCATGTGGGGAATTACAGCAGTGAGGAGAAAAGTGATTGGTTGGGCTACAGAATTAAGATTTTGTGTCTGTGGTGTGCATAAGTTCATTTAAATCAAAGTGTATTTATTTATTTATTCATGTATTTATTTTTCACTCTGTTTGTGTCTGGTGTGCATTGGCCCTGACATCATCAGGTTTTTTTTTTTTTCACTGACATGTTGACAAGTTAAATTATTTGAGGAAAAAATAGTCTGAACCACAGATAGATGACTCCTTAAGCTCATTCTGTCAGTGTATGCCTCTTCTGGTAAAGCAGTTACTGTATTTTAAATCTAATACGTCTATATTTATAGCCTGTTGCAGCCTGTTTAAAATTAAACATTCACAGTATTTGATGGTATTTAGATCAAATGTGAAACCTGCGGGTGAAGCATGTCTGAGCCGCTGAACGAAGCGCTTACAATTTAATACAACGTGGAGATCAGAATTCAACCAGTGTAAAAAGGATTTCAGTGAAATATTTGACAAATACTGTACCCTGGTCATGTAGGCTGCTGTGTAATATACTGTATTTAACCCATGTGGTGCTACATCTATTTCCCAGTGACCAATTAGCTCCAGCTCTCTAACAGACTCCAAATGACCGTCAATGTAAAGAGAAGATTGTGAAAACAAGCTCCTGGGGGCCGTTTCTAGCAAATACGGTACTTGTAGCGAACTGCAGCAAAGCACTAGAATACAATTTGTACTCCTGTTAGTTTCTTTGTTATTTGTTATACTGCACATTAAGCAGCTATACTTGAATGTGTTTCCCTTATCTTTGCTCATTTGGAAATGTGAGAACACAACTTGTACTGGAAAGTGATTTTATGATCATATGAAGAGGGAAACGCAGACCACTTGAATTTGCAACGTTTAAATACAAGCAAGAGCTACTATATTTTCATTGAAACCATTTCAACATGATTTCAGGTAAGAAATTACTGATTAAAATGTCTGCGTACTTCAGAACCCAAGGAATTACAGCCTAATGTGTTTACAATAAAATACAATGAAATACATTACTATGCATAGAGAAGTAATACCCTTGCACACAAACTAAATTGGCAAGTAAATATGCAGCTGAATTTCTGAGCACATTTCTACAGGGTGCCCTTGGTATTTAGAACTGTGACAGAGAGGACTTTGTTGCTGGTTCTTGCATGGATGTGTGCAGCTGGGACGCGTAATAGATGTGTTGCTAGGCAACCAATTGAGCAGGTTAGCTCATCCGGCATTGAGCTGATCGGCAGGTCCGGATTGGCTGTGGGGGCTGGACCGGGAGGCTGCACGGAGCTCAAAAAGTGTCTGTGCCACAGCTTGAGGCTACTGCACAGCCACTGCCATACAGATGGGCGCTGAGCGAAAGCTTACTGTGTGTACATTGAAGTGGAGAGCATCTGCTGCACTGAGGGAATCACAGCATGAAACCCTTCAGCTCCAAAATGATGGTCATGAAGGCATTGCCCAGCCGAGGCCATCAGGAAGAGGCCGGAGTCGCTAGGAGGATGCTGGGACTTCACTGGTCAGTTTAGGATATTTGATCCCACACTAAGTATAGAGAAGGCTTTGTAGTGTGGTAGGTTCCTGGAGAAAGATGTCTCTTTTAGTGCCTTGTGTGACAAACCTTTATTTTTATCTTTGTTTTGTTTTCTTTATTAAATCTGGTGCTATGATTGATTACCATTGTTTGTACCCTACCGTCAGAGCCTGTGTTTATTGAATATGCACGCTTGTGTGGCGTGTCAACACCCACTGCTCTGTCTGATTCAATATTATTCAGTGACGACCCATGTTTGTAACATCACCCTGTTACAGGAACTTAATAAGGTCATTGGTTAAACTGCTGCACATTAACACAAACTACCGCGGAAAGACTTCTTAACATTGCTATAAAATTGATGAAAGTGAATGACCCCCATAGTTCCACAGACTAACAGAACAGTGGTTATTTTAGTGTTTGTGTTTCATTACATTTTTATAAAATTAATTGACTAAGAAGAGTGCTTTTTCCCTCAGGAAAGCCAACCCTTGGCACCTCTGGACATTATTTGCGCATGGTTATTAAACACTGGAAATGAATGGTGACAATTATACTTTCAACTAGAAGTTGGGGTATTGTGTCTGATATATTTTGCCTTTTTATTTTATGTTTTACCATGGGTTTAATTTATATCCACCAGGTAGGAACAGCAAAGGAAATAAATCATGTTTGACAATACAATGGCACATGTTTTATAGGTCTGTCTGTTTAAAAGATGCCTCTGATGCTCAGTTAGGGTTTGTGGGCTTTAAATGTACATATGAAGAGACAGATGGTTTGCAATATTAAGATAACTAGCTTTGTATGATGGGTTTTAGAATGCCACCGACCCTTTGGTTCCACAGACAGTTTGTTCAACACCCACTTATCTCAGAATGTTGTCACCACCTGTAACACAGGTATTGCACTGGGATATCTGCTTAGGTATGGTAAGGTTAGCAAATCTGTGACTGTAGAGCAATGACAGCAGCAGCAAGTATTATGAATGTCTATTGCAGTCCTATGAATAGATGACAAGCAGCGAGCACAGGAACCACACAAACATCAAATTAATGAAGCAGCATAATAGAATGCAGAACTGAACAGAAAGACACAGGGGTTACCAGACTAAGGCAAGAAAGCATTAATCAATGCGCAATGTCAAGAGATGGAAAATTACAGCAAGTGAAATTGCAACCAATTTTATGAATACAAGGAAAGCTTTGGTTATATAAAGGTCCTGTCAAGTTCTGCTGTCTGGATGTGACAAGCAGCTTTTGGGTTTATGCATTGTTGAGGTTTCATTTGCTACAGCAATTTGTAGCTTTGCCTGATTTTATTCGGTCTCAACATTTTTTCCCCTGCAATTTTGCCCTTGTAAAAAGCTAATGGCATTTAAGGGTGTTTTAGATGATCAACGGTTGTCATCAGCTTTTTAGACAGAGAATGACAAGTGCATTTGTGTTGCTGACAGATGGGTTAATGCACCAATGGCAGGCATTTCTCATTCACAAACCTGTATAATAAGAGAGTGGCTTCATGCAGCATAGCACATTTATTGCAGGTGGCTCCTTTGACACTTTGGAGACCAGTTGGGACCGTAACCTTTAATTACCTTTCTGTGGCAAGTGCTCTTTATGTGACATTGAAGCTCTGATGTGGATCCCAGGCATAGTGTGGGGTTAGATGCCATGAGAGCCCATCTGTTGAGAATAAGTCTGGAACATTTCTCATGAAAAGTAATTTGGTTCTATTATAGTTTTCTTTTGATTTTACACATTTTCAAGAATGTGCCCCATTCTACCCAACATCCCTGATTTTTAGAACAATATATTTGTGTTATTGGACTAAAATCTTGATTAGCAATTGCAACTGATTCACTCCTGGGCCTTTTACACAGCATGGTTATTTGTGTCTAAATTTTAAAACGGGTTTAGATGCATGAAAATATTACTATATTTTAAAAAACACTGACAAAAAAAGTTTCAAGCACAGAAATGTTTTTTTTTTTTTTTTTTTACATAGGCCTAAGAGATAAACATGCTTTATAAATTGTAGAGAAATTCAGACAAAAAGATGAGTTGAACATATACATCAGGTTCTAAATGACATATATCGAACAAGACAGGAAAACCCTTGGTAAGAAATTAAAAACAAAACATATACTACTGGTTGTACACTCATACACATACATACATTGTTATATGATCTGATCTGATTCAAAACTAGACTGGTTACTTTTATATAGAGCAGCACAAGCAACCCAACATGCCTGCAAACAATCATGTCTGTGGGATTCTTCTAACATTATTTACAACCTAACTGGAAGACATTAACATTGTTGGGAACCTGATCATAAAATGCTGACAGATCTGCTCACACTAAAGATTGGAGCAGTTAGTAAGCACATATAGGGCTAGTATACCTTTGCTCACCCCTTAGAATATTACACAAAGCGATACCCAAGGATGGTGATAGGAAATGGAAATGCCCAATTAGTGGCATCCACAAATATGATTTAAATATTATATATGGCTTTGTTTGCTATAACACTTGAAACAGATACCTGAAACCTACCAAACAGAAATGACATATCCCCATGACTCAACATTTCATTTTCAATCAGTGCTTTGTGATTTAATGTAGGATTACATTTGAATAATGGAGCCAAGCTCTTATGGCAGCTTTTGAAAAGTAAAGTCCAAAACATGTAGCCTGTATTATTTAATTACCATTTTATATAATGACCAGTGTTTCCATTCCTTGGTGCTACCCCCGGGATAAATATCCCAATATTGTTCAAGATTAATGCAAGTAGAGGTGAAACACCATAATAATATATTGTAGATCAAATTTCAATTCTTTATTATTCAGAAAGAACACAGTTAAAAACAAATAACTGTGAAAAAGCTGTACTGCTGTTTCTGATATTTTATATAGAAAAATATTCCATAATAATTGCACACAGTTTCCACAGTTTTCATTATGTGGTACTTTTTAAAAGATGCTGCAATGATAGTCATGTCATGGTAATATCTAGATAATAGTGCATTAAGGTTATTTTCTACCACTCGGACAGTTTGGGACTTAGAGACTGCTGTGTTCTAAATGACACAATGACTGGAACTGTGTGACATAAGAGCATGGAAATTTGACATTTAACAACCAAGAGCTTGGACTTTAGATGTGCTATTTCTTTACAGCCAAACTGTAATTTGGCTGTAATATAGCATTGGGAGAGTATGTTGTTAAAAAATGCTAAAATGTTTTTTGTAAAAAAGAACATGTATTATTTCCATTACCACAAACACAACAATCAATAAGGCTGCTGGTTCGTCAGCCAGCTCTGTTTAGAGGGTGCTGTACATTAATATTTCATTAAACCGCTTATCTATATTCTTAACTACAGATTACTATTTCTTGGGAAGAATAATATATGTCATGCAAAACATAATCAGTAAAGCCTTTTGTGTTACAAGAGAATCATAAGAAACATTAAACACAAAATTATGTTTAACCATATTCAGAGATTGAAAAAAAATTATAACAAGTAGAAAGAGCCAGTTACAGCTTGGGCAGCCACGATCAGGTAAGTAAAATTTGAATGTTCCTGTAATACAAAGTTATTGTAATCACCATTTTTAATGCAACGCACATTTAATTAATACAACGGTTCTTTTGATGAGAGACATCTGAAATATTAACATAGCGCATCCTTAATTACCAAAAACCAATATCATAATAAAAAAGGACAGGGTCATGTGGATTTTCTTCAGTAATAACAGAGCTACAGTCATAGTGTACTAACTTTATTATTGTTCTAAACCTAGCCATAGTTTGCATGTATGCATACTGTATCAACTTGACTTACAAACACATTCAGATATTGCATAGCTTTGTTTTTATTCTCACACTGTCTAATTATATTTACATATTTGCAATCCTTAAAAGTGGATATTAAAAAGCTCACCATTCAAGCATGAAGATATGCTTTGCTGTTGTGACTTTAATATCTACAGTTTAAGGAAAACAAGAATGCAAATGTCATTATTATTCCTTATAAAACTTATGACAACACTAGGTTGTGTCAAATAATTGCAGTTTACTGCAGTCAGCATTAAACTTTTTCATTTAGCACTCCTCTTGTGCTCTATCGTTCTATTTTAAAAATAAAACATACAAGTCCAATACAAATATATTGCAGCCTTCCCATATTGGAACTGAATACAAATGTGCTGAAAAACAACTGTATTTGCCACCTGTAAAATGCACTGCTTTGATTTATTTGGTATTTGCACACATTTTTTGTATTCAACCATCACAGCCACTATTTTAAAAAATGGTTGCGGAGTGTATTGTTTGGATCGTTCCTGAAATACATTTTTAATTGTTCATATTTTAAACAATATCTGACTTGCAGGAAAACGTGATCTAGTAATAATTGTTAACCACACAGTACCAATGTTTGTTCCATCCTATACCTGTAGTATTTTAGAAATTAGCAATATGTTTTCAGTCATTGCATGACTGCTGCTGTAAAATAGATTGGATTGATTTTAGCCTAAAAGACATTAGGGAACAGAAGTGATATAAGTATCGGATGGCTGAAGCCATAAAATGCGTTTTTTTTTAACCAATAACCATGAACCACAACTTTCCAAAGCATATAGGATGCATACAATGACATATGTTTTATAAGCAATATTCAATTTTTAACATTTCATTAAAGATCCATGACATGTACCTTAAATTGTTCATATGGATGCCTAAAACCCAGGTAAATACTACTGCATATTCTTATTTAACTATGAATGTCATGGTCTCTAAATAACAAGGTCAAACTAGATCAGCAATACAGTAAATGTATTCCCTTGAAACATTTAGTGCAGCACACTGTGGAAAAAGCTTTTTCTTTTGGTTTTTGTATGGCTTATGCAGATTGCTTACTGAAAAGCCTTATTCATGATTTGTAAACTACAGTAATGACTAGAATAATCATCTTCAATTGGCTTGTAAATAATAATATTCCTGAGCTGGTACTACAGAAATCACTGACTCCTAACCAATAAATGTGCATCATCTTGAATCTGGTATTACAATGGATGTGGAAACATGCTGTAATATGTTTTTCGAGGTTATGAGAAGTTAATCCAGATACAATCAGTGCAGAGCTTAAATGATATGAATCTAATAAAACGTAAAAATGACATGCTTGTACACAACATACAGAAATATCAACTCCCAAACATGAGCCAGTAGTCTAAATGGAATGATAAGGGCCTCCCATGAACTTAAAATGCCTTTGTATCATTCTCAGAATTACGTCCATACAAATGTGATTATTTCAATAACCACTGTATAACCCTGTCAGTCACCTTTCTTTAACTTGGGTCTCATAGTTTTTAAAGTCTTTCAGACGTGCTTGGTATTTACATTGAACTTCAGACCGCAAACTTGAAGGTCACATTTATCAATTGTAGATGATTCAGTCTGCAAATAAAACCGAAACACTACAATTACTAACCCAAGGAGCAAAAAGCAACAAACATGGTTCCATAAAGGAAAATAAACCCTCTTGACCCTCTGGCTAAGGTGCATATCAGCAATCCATCTCAAGCATACTGTCTTAAGAGATTCTCTGTAACTGATTGTATAAAATCTGGTCTGGTTCTCTAACCATTGAAACCGGAATATGACTTATGTATTAATAATTATTATCTAATGAATAAAACAAGATGTCATGAGGCACACATAACTTAAAATGACTTAGTAAATAGTATACTTATTACAAAAACAGGATTGGTTAAAAGGCAAAGTTTATTTAACAGCTAGTAGATGAAATATAAGAAGCAACAAATGTCTTTTCAGCTGTTTTCATAAAAATGTGTTTATTGTGAGTAAAAATGCTTATGTAACACCAAAAAGGGAATTTTTAAAAGCCTTACCACTTACCAAGCAGGAGTAAAGAAGATCAATTAACAAGCAGAAGGGGTTGATGAGGAGTAATTAAGTAAACTAGCTCTTCTCAATTTTCCTTCCAACAGTATAACACAAAATGAAAGAGCCAATGCAGCGCTCTGCATGAACAAGGTTCAAGCCAGCAAATCTCTATCACTCATCCAGCATGACACGCAGTAGTGCTTTTAGCCAAAGCGTTTTTATTATGGTTCACTTTTTAACTGCAGTTTACTTGTTGATTACAATATGTAAGGGGGAAATATATTTTTTAAAAGATTTTCTTTACTGTGAATATGGTGTACAGGACAACACACACACACACACACACACACACACACACACACATATATATATATATATATATATATATATATATATATATATATATATATATATATATATATATATATACACATACTGCTGTGCAAAAGTGTTAGACATGTTGCAATTTTCTACTCTGATGCATTATGACCTTCAACAATTTACTCAAAACCTCCACTAGTGTTTTCTACTATTATAACAACCTTGACTTACATAAAGAAGGAAAAATATTGAGTGAAATAGCTTGCATCACTTGATTTTCAAGGTGTGGTATCCAAAGCATAATCAACAAGTACATAGAAACAGCATCTGTAATTGACAAACCGAGGACTGGAAGACCCAAAAAGCTGTCTAAACAGGATGAGCAATACTTAAAGATAATATCCTTAAGGCATAGAAAGAAGACAAGTGTTGAATTGACAACAGAACTGGCAGAAGGAAGAAGTGTCGTTGTCTATCCGTCCACAGTTCAAAGTACCTTTGACCATTGTTCCATAGTCCAATTTGTAAATACACATTGACACAACCACTTTAGTCAAAATTATAAATTGAAAATGGTATTTAGTTGTTGTAATAAATCTACAGCCTAAATCTGTGAAGTTGGCATTCATGTATAAAAATAAAACCCATCTAGATAGATTTGCACAAAGTTGCTGGGAACATTAACAGGTATAGTGGGAAGCTTTCCCAATCCCCTTTTTGTGTTTTGAAGGCCAAAGACAGAGGGCAAAGCTTAGTGCTTATGCTTAGGTGGAAAATTATATATTTTTTTATGCATGTTTTCAACGTATTATTATCATATTTAACCTGATAACCACATAATTTTTCACACAGGCATTAACAAAAAATGTCAACATGGGTTTGGTCTATTAAGTTTCATCCCTAGTGGTCTGACATAACAAAATCAGCTCATAATTATACATGGTTTGTTGTGTTTGAAATCCAAGATTAAGCAAGCATGCACAATACATTATCCTTGCAGTCAAGCTTCTTTGACGCCTATTTAAAAAAAAAAAAAATCCAAAAGTATTAGATTTTTCCTTTAATAGAAATACCTTATCTACACAGCAAGCACTGATAACGGTGATTCACAAATCTAACAAGCACCTCTTAAATTGCCATAATTATCACCCAATTTCTTTAATCCAAACCCATTGCAAAATACTAAACACAATTCTAGTAACGTTTGTATTACAGAATTTAATTGATAAACATATTCATAATGATCGAAAAGGTTTTATAAAAGGGAGATTTTCTTCAGAAAATCTCAGACAATTATTAAATCTCTGTACCCCCGTCAATCTGTCACACTCTAAATGTTGACATGTTAACTGCCTTGATTTTTCAGGTCCTGTGTAATTATTCTGCATGAGCTATTTTTAAACATCATTGCGGACAGATATTTACAGTCGTTTATCAAGGCTTTCTGCAGACTTACAGGTATATAGACATATTAATAACACCAGACCTTGATCACACCAGACCTTGATCAACCGGAATGATAACCCTCTGGTGAAGGCATATTGAAAATCTTGCTCTTAAAAAGGATTTTATGGATTTATTTTGACAAATGACAGGTCTTTATGTTCTTGAGTACAGGGTTCAAAACAGAACCCCCCCCCCCCCCCCCCACACACACACATAATATACATATAATGTGTGCAATAAAATGTAATTCAAACAGGGATTAACCATTGGTTTTTGGCTGGTTTGGTAGGTAATGGGCTAAGGCAATGGATACCAGTGACTAGCAACATTATGTTGGAAAATGTGACTAGTACAGTAACTTTAAAAATTAGCACTTCTAAAATCTAGATTACCACCGGTTTATGATTTTCGAACTAGTCAAGGACTTAGAGATCTGTAAGACTTCACAGAGAATTACAGTCCAGTCCATCCTGTTAAATCTTTATTATTTTGTGTGATTATTTTAAAGTCAAATTAAGGTCTTTGATTAGAAATAATTGATGGTAAGCAAGTTCTATATTATATCACAGTTCTTAGAGTAACTGAAAGCTTTTAAAATCATTAGTGCTTTGTTATGTAGCAGCTACCCTCCGAGCACATTTTGCATTTAATGAATAAGTAAGTCTTTGCAGACACTGTGACTACATGATTCTAATAGAGATAATTAATATTTGATATGCAATATTGTCCAAAGTGCTTCACTCACTGTCAATTTCTTTTAGAGGAGAAACAAACGATGATTTTTAAAATGTTTATAGTTTAATGAACTTCAAAGCAAAAATGTATTATCATTATTAAGTTCAAATCTGGCAAGTTTCAACATCAGACGGGCTGTTTCACTTTAAAACCATGTCGTTTGGGCTACATGTTGTACCCGCTGCCTTTCAGAGAGTGTCAGGGGGCATTTGATACTATTAAACGTAGACTTTGCCAGGTCCCCACTCTTATTACACCAGATTTCACCAAGAGATTCATCCTCCACACTGACACATTGGATGTAGGTTTGGGTAATGTCTTGTCTCAAAAGGTAGATGGAGTAGAACACCCGATACTGTATATCAGCAAAAAGATGCTACCTCAGGAAAGGCAAAGTGTTTGGTCATTAAATGGGCTACACACTCTTTACGATACTACCTGCTGGGACACTCATCTGATCTTGTCACAGACCACACCCCACTCAAGTGGTTAAGCACAATGAAGGACAGCAATGTCCGAATAACTCAGTGGTATCTGGTGTTTCAGCTCTTCATGTGGGAGGGGGGAGTAATGGAAAAGATTTGTTCCTTCAGCTCCACTCTGAGCAGTGGGACAGCCTGGAAGAAGGCGAGACTCAGTAGCAGGAACGTATTGACCTGGAAGGTAAACAAGGAAACAGCTCCAGGCAATAGAGTCAGCTGCAATTGCTTACCAAGGGGTCATGCGTGATAGCATAAAGGGATAATCGTTAATTGTTGCCTTCGCTGGGTTTATATTGAGAAACTGGAAGGACCACGTGAGATGCGGAGAAAGCGTTGTAAAAGTATTTTGTGAGTGTTTGTTTGTTTCTCGTGTTGTTAGTAATTGTCTTGTTTGTTAAATCACCAGACAGCTAAAAACAAATCCGGAGCTGTCCCCACGGGCCAGCACAAAACCGAATCAACACTGCACTACAGTCACAGTTAACAGTGTTATCACCACTTGTTCACAAATATAGCACATATTATATAGTACTTCACCACAAGCAGTGAGAGCACTCTCTTTGGACTTGTGATCGTGTGTGTGTCTAATTGTGTGTGTTTAGTACTGTGCTTATTGTTTACGGGACTGCAACCCTTGTCATTATTGTGTACTGCCAGCTCATTATTATTTCCTGTCTGATTATCAGACCATTAAACAAACCATTGCGGCTGCACTTTGTTGTCTGTTTGTTCTTTGGATTACTGCACCAGCACTGCACCTGCTATGCACCTGCTACTAATTGTCACATTGCCACACCCATCCACAAAGCAATGTCTAAGCTTATTCCATAGTGAACAAGTTAACAGTGAGAAAGTCTGCAGTCTGCCTTCAAACTGAAAATGTAAAACACAACTTAATTTTCTGTATAGTGTTCAAATGCACAGACACAAGCAGTTCAACTGATTGTTTAAAAACTGCCCGGACCATGTGTCAAATTGACACTTCCCATATCACCCATCCACTATTTTCTTCAGGACTTTGATATAAGAAACAGGATGACGATAATGCAAAGAGTTCTGTTAACCCAAATCATTTCTGACAAATACCTTTTGTTTCAAATTGTGGTAACCCAAATCATTTCTGACAAATACCTTTTGTTTCAAATTGTATGAACCCATATTCTGGAGTTTGTATATATGGAATGATGGTTAGTCCCTTATTTGAAACAAGCCCCAGTGGTTATGCAACCTGTATAGATCTTTCCCCCGCCAGCTATCTCAAAACTGTAGGGCACAAACGTTTACAAGGGTACAGATAATATGTTATGTTTCAGACATTTTTAAATTCAACAGTATGTACCTAACACTAGATTGGATTATATCTTTCCAGAGTTATACTTCAAAAGGAGATCAACCTAAAAGTTAAAAGCAAATTCTGAATCTACAAATCTATGAGTCGTAAGATCTTAAGGGATTAGATAATACTTTTTATTTATTTATTTATTTTTTAACTACAGCTGTTACCATAGTGAAAGCTATTTCTCAAATATGAAATCAGTCTTTAGTGACAGGGGTTTTTCTTTACATCTTTAAAGCAGTTAATATTAGAGATAGTGGATGATAGAGTTGTGTACTGTGTATATATTGCGAGGCACTACCGTTCCTCTCAATATTGGCAAAAAACCCCATAAATATATTTATCCATAGCCTATTTCCCATTCACATTAATGTCAGTCTTACATCACTTTGTTATTCAAAGTGCTTGTTTTGAGATTTAAATCCCAGAGGGTTGACCAATCTGTGTGCCAGTCATGATCAGTATTCACAGTTAAAATCCTTCAACTGAAATGTTTTTCATTGCACGCAATATAAGTGTATCCAGCAAGACATAAATGAAAGCTTGCAGTTATTCTCAGCACAGAAACAAATCTGGGTCACTTCGGAAAGTGTAGGCAAAGTTGGCATGATACATCATATTGATTGATCAGATGGAAACGTGACCACAAGTAGGGAGAAGGTTGTGACTTTCATGAAAGAAACACATATCTAAAATGTAAGAGGTAACTGCATTCAACAGTATTAATCAACCTCCAATACTGGACATCTTAGAAAAAAAAAAAACCTTTAAAAAGTCAAGTAGACAAACATTTTGGCTAGTGCCAAGTGTAAGGTCTATTTCCCTACACTTTCCCAGCAGGCCACATGGTGGATAAGCACTACCTGAGCTAATGCAGTCCCATTACTTGTGTATACCGCTTTATTCAATGCATCGCCTCTAGTATAAATCCTAGCCTAAGCTCCACCCCTCAGGTTCATCCAACTAGTAGCCAACATACACTTAGCCAATTAGCCAACACATTATCCATATGTTCCTATAGGGGTTAGAACTGACATTTATTATATAGTGCAAAATGTATGCTATTGGTGCCTGCATAATCACAATATTATTGGTTGCAATCCATTATCTTTTTCATAGATAATGTTCCACTTTGTAATAAATTAAACCTCTCCTTTAATAGGCAAGCCATGTTCACTTGTTATTGTTACTATGACACCCTTCATTTGATAATTCAGTGATTGAGAAATAATTAATTAATCAAAATCAAAATATCCTTAGCATGTAATCCACTGTAACATTTTAATTTGTTTTCTTCTGTCAGCCTGTGGAACTCCCTTTAAAATGTTCTCATTAGAACGGTTAGGCAATCCCTGTCCTCGGTCAGGTCTGTGTGGGCCAGTGCCACAAGAGTTTACCCACAAAGCTTAATCATTGCACTTCATTCCAGACCTAAAGATCACCCTTTACATCATAAATGTTTCTTAAATTGTTGCTATGTAGAATGTTAGTAGAGCAATAAGGTAAAACTTATAAGAAACTGTCAAGTAAGTGTATGTCATGGCATCATGAAATGTTTATGTGTTGTTCTCATTTTAAACAAATTATATTGTGCATTTTATAATAATTGCTCAAATTTTGGAGTTTAAGTTTTTTATATATATATACAGCTCTGAAAACAATTAAGAAACCACTGCAAAATTATCAGTTTCTCTGGTTTTACTATTTATAGGTATGTGTTTGGGTAAAATGAACATTTTTGTTTTATTCTATAAACTACTGACAACATTTCTCCCAAATTCCAAATACAAATATTGTCATTTAGAGCATTTATTTGCAGAAAATGACAACTGGTCAAAATAACAAAAAAGATGCAGTGTTGTCAGACCTCGAATAATGCAAAGAAAAAAAGTTCTTATTCATTTTTAAACAACACAATACTAATGTTTTAACTTAGGAAGAATTCTGAAATCAATATTCGGTGGAATAACCCTGATTTTCAAGCACAGCTTTCATGTGTCTTGGCATGCAGAAGGAAGCAAGTTTTCTTCCAGGACAACCTTGTACCTGGCTTGATTCATGCGCCCTTCACAAAGACAAATCTGCCCGATTCCAGCCTTGCTGAAGCACCCCCAGATGAGTCCAATTTTCAGCTTTGCCCAACACCTGTTGTCTAATGGTTAGACGGAGACCTGGAGAGGCCTACAAGCCACAGTGTCTCGCACCCACTGTGAAATGTGGTGGAGGATCGGTGATGATCTGGGGGTGCTTCAGCAAGGCTGGAATCGGGCAGCTTTGGCATGAATCAAGCCAAGTACAAGGTTGTCCTGGAAGAAAACTTGCTTCCTTCTGCTCTGACAATGTTCCCCAACTCTGAGGATTGGTTTTTCCAGCAGGACAATGCTCCATGCCACACAGCCAGGTCAATCAAGGTGTGGATGGAGGACCACCAGATCAAGACCCTGTCATGGCCAGCCCAATCTCCAGACCTGAACCCCATTGAAAACCTCTGGAATGTGATCAAGAGGAAGATGGATGGTCACAAGCCATCAAACAAAGCCGAGCTGCTTGAATTTTTGTGCCAGGAGTGGCATAAAGTCACCCAACATCAATGTGAAAGACTGGTGGAGAGCATGCCAAGACGCATGAAAGCTGTGCTTGAAAATCAGGGTTATTCCACCAAATATTGATTTCTGAACTCTTCCTAAGTTAAAACATTAGTATTGTGTTGTTTAAAAATGAATCTGAACTTATTTTCTTTGCATTATTCGAGGTCTGACAACACTGCATCTTTTTTTGTTATTTTGACCAGTTGTCATTTTCTGCAAATAAATGCTCTAAATGACAATATTTTTATTTGGAATTTGGGAGAAATGTTGTCAGTAGTTTATAGAATAAAACAAAAATGTTTATTTTACCCAAACACATACCTATAAATAGTAAAACCAGAGAAACTGATAATTTTGCAGTGGTCTCTTAATTTTTTCCAGAGCTATATATATATATATATATATATATATATATATATATATATATATATATATATATATATATATATATAATATTATTTTTAAAGGAAAGCGCAAACATATAGCTACCAGCAAATGTGAATCTGAGATCAGTTTAACATCTTTCTAGATCAACAATTTGTACTCTGAAATAAAGGATATCTTTAATTTAATGAGAATCTGTAAATGAGGAAAACTCTCCTGAGAATCCTGGCAGGATTATTTCTGTATCCTGGTTAAGCACTGCATATGAGTCAGTGGAATGATTCAGCCTATAAAAAGCAGATTAAATTGTCGAAAACAGAATTTACTTTCGAATGCCAGGCAAGGTACAGATCTTTCAGGAATGCTTGTATTGACTCTGAAGCCTAATGGGCAGCAAAATAATATAGAATTATCATTGTCAAACTTAATGAATAATTGTGTACCACAGTTAATACACATGTGCATGAAATATGCTTTATTTACAGTCCAATCCCTCAGCTCAGGTGTGAGAGTTAGAATATGTATGCTTTTGTTCAACATGTTAGTGGCAAACACTTAATATTTTGAATGATCAACGCGAACTAAGGGAATTGCTTCAAATTAACCATCATTGACTGTATAGCAGTAATGTGCACAGTGACAATGAAGACCAATTAGGCTCAACTTGCACTATAAAGGCTCTTTTCATTCCTTCTGTTTTTTCTTTTCTGGTTATACTACTTGCTGCTCTTATCCTCCTTGAATAGCTGACAAATTGTTCTTTCAGGCACTGTATTGCAACAGTGTGAAGCACTTATGTCAGAAAGACCTCCGGTGATGTTTAAACATGGCCATAATTCACCGTATGACCCCCACCTTGTGTGAATTCCCTCAGAGTTATTTTAATGGACATTCATTATTCAATATAGTTGGTTGCTGAATCATACAGTCAGACTGTTTTTTCATTCATTTCCTTTTGAAAATATACTACATTGTATTTTTACTGAACACTGATACATTTGGTGCCTTCTACAAAAACTGGGAAATTTGCCAGGTGTTGCTCCATGAAAATGATATGTTTGTTACATCAGACTAATGGCAAGCCTAAGATATATGTAGTGATGGATCTATCTTAATACACCAGATTTTGATAATCATGAAGTTTTTGGTCTTGCGAGAAGTCTGAGTTTGACGACTTATCCCATGTAACAAACATTCCATTTTTATAAAATGGTCCCAAGGATTTATTCTCATTTCCTTTAACCATCAATCAAGATCAGACACAAATGATATTGCTTATCCCACCATTAGCATTGCAAGCACTCTGGGTGTCATCCATACAGTCTGGGACACCATATTCAGGTTTCATCATGTCACTTGTAATTTAGGGGTTGAGGGGCTTCAACCTATTCTCCTCTGATCACATCCAGTCCCTTGGTTACACACTGTCATTAAAGAAACATTTTGATCCCTTGATTGTCTAACCTCAGAATGTGATTACTGCAGTCTTCCTTGGGCTGGGCTGATGAAAGTATTAAACCCCAGATCCAAGAACCTGCTACCTGAGTACTAATGGGTTCAGAGATAGCTGATCAGATTTCTTCCACTTTACCTCTGAGTCAGTATTGAATACCAACATGGAAGTCAATATAAGTGACCTTTGCTCACATACACACAGCACAGGATTAATAATCCATTGTGGTTGATTATCTAATATTTTTTATTCTGTGTATGAGAACCTCTTATAAATGAGAAGACAGTCATATGCAGTATGTCTGTCATCGCGCAATACCCCCGCTGTTAAAAGAACTACCATCTGGCACTTTGCACAGCCAGTTTAATTAAGGTCTCCAAACCATAATAACAAGTATAACTGCATCCTGCTTAGTGCGCTAACCAACTGAGACACTGCGATTGGAAGACCAGCTTCTCCTGGCAGGTACCATCTCTCAGGAGCGTTGACAAGCTAGACATACTGTATTGGAGTCTGTAATGAAAATATTACCCTAGTCATTCGTTGTCTCAAAGGTATTCAACGTGTCACATTCAAGTATGGCTTTTATACTTGGTGCTGACATGTCAGCTATAGCTTTATGAATCACATTATGATTGATATCCATCAGAGATACCACATAAAGGACACAATGTGCTACAGGAGAGTATCAATTTCATCCTCAGATATACAGATTGACCTAGGTATCATTCTTCTTTTCTTTATCGGATTCTCTTACACAAACGGGCATACTGTGTATATATAATGCAGGCTAGAACAGCTAGAAAGTGTCTGTATTATTATAAGAGCTAATGCAATCGAGTGGAATGGCACTGCAATATATTCTATAAAGTAACTGCTTATTGACAGCAATATGTTACACACTAGATGGGGGTGGGGGAGGAGTTGTTTAGGCAGTATTTATTGTGAAATTATTGTATCTGAAAAACAGCAAAACACAATTTGATGTCCAGTGCCCAGAACAGTTCTGTGTAATTGAAAACAACATATTTGACAAATTACAAGTACATATACAGCAGATTAGCTTCAATTCATCTTTTATAAGTATGTGTGCATGAAAAAGCACAGTAAAAATACTTTCATTTTTTGCCATTGATTCTGCTTTTCTTACAGACTTAAAAATGAAATATGAAATATAATTACCTGTGAAAAACAGGATTATACATGTTGAGCTTCAGCTCCGGTATACAATATGTAGGATAATTGAAAACAACATGTCTAGTAAGGGACTGTCAATATACTGCAAACCCTAACCAGAGAAGAAGGGACCAATTCCAATGAAAAAAAATACAAAAGAAAACTCAGTAGATAGTAATTTAAATCCCAAAGTAACTAAAAAAATGTACCAGCACATGGTGTATTAACTATGAGCAGCTGCATTGTATATCAGTATGTTTGAGGCCTTATTCATTTAGCATTGTATCGTTCTGTGATGTCATAGTTAATTAACAGTCTACTAAAATGCTGCACTACCAATGGGCTAGATATGCCACAGCATGTGTAGAAACATAACAAGCAACTTTATGGAAGTCCTGCATATAAAATACACAACACATTAGCAACTTTAATTAATAAACATCTGTTTTATGTAGTTCTTATCACCAGCTTATTATCACTTTTTCTTTTTCAGCACTCTTGCTGGTTTATGATGACATTTTAAAAACTCATCTGAAGAACATTAACAAGAATTTTTAGTGAAATGGTAAGTGAAACACTATGGAGAATAACATACAATTATAAAGCTATTGGAGTCTGTTGTATCATGCACATCTCAAATAATAATAATAATAATAATAATAATAATAATAATAATAATAATAATAATAACAACAACTCGCCTCCTCTGCCTTTCAAGGGCCTTGTGGCAGGCTGGCAAGTGGATAGAGGCCCAGAGACAGTCTATAGTTCAAAAAAATTACTATTTTATTATAAATAAACACAAAAATGAAAGGGCACAAGGGCCAAAATAAAGGGATTTAAACACAAATAAAGCAAGACAAAAAGCAAAACTAACAAAAATAACAATTTCCAGGCTGGGCAATGCCTTCACTGCATACAAACATACAAACATACAAACATACAAACATACAAACATACAAACATACAAACATACAAACATACAAACATACAAACAAAACCCCAACCTGCTTCCTCAGCTCCCTCTCCCTAAATGAGAAGCAGAGGCCTCCTTTTATGTCAGGTGGCTGGGCGCGGATTGATCGTTAATTAATCTAATCATCTAATCAACCCCAGCCACCTGAACACAATGAACCCAGGCAGGTAGGGGAATTTAACCCCATCCTTGCCAATTTCTAAAGGGCAGAGCTGTGCTCTGCCACAGGCCTCAAATCGAAACCAAAGCCTATTAAACAGTACAGTATTTATCAATGATGATAAGATGAGTTAAATCAGTTTCATGGAGCTAGGTTTAGGAGTAGGGGGGTTGAAAAAAAGCTTCACTGGAGTTCCAAAAGCACTCTCTCATAAGCAGTAGAAACCCTTTGGAGTGGCAATTCCTCTCCCCCAGTCTTTTCAAAGCAGAACAGAACGACAAGTGTTTGTTCAAGAACTAAAGCATTAATGTACGATAAAGTCTGGATCAAAACAATGCACATTTTAAAACAGCTCAGTGTAAGGGTAAGCAACCATGGCTCTTTCTGTCAATTCTATTGCAAGACTTTTCTTCAACCAGTTTAATTAGCCCTGCTGAAGATAAACTCAATAATTAGGCACCCCTGGTTGATACAAAGTCTTGTAATGGAACAGACTGGATTGGAAGAGCAAAGGCTGTCTTGGATGATGGGATACTGTATAGTACATAAATCTTTATGACTTCCACATTTCATTGAATTACCTTGCCACTCCAAACAGCACATTCAGCAGCCTGCCTTCGGCATGGGGCTGTGCAAAGGAGCAGACACATCTTCACAGTTAAAGAAAAAGCACTGAACATATTTAAGTAACTCAGTCAAGCAGAGACTTTGCCAAAAAGGGTTCGTCAATAAGTTTACTGACCTTACATACCACTATAAGGCCTACAGTCATGGTAAGATCTTAAGTTTGGTGTCATGCCACATTAAGAATCGTGGATGTCTCTGACATATCTAACCCCCTGCTGATAACTGGAGTTGTGTCAACTGTACAGAAAAATACTTTATATGGCCTGATCAACTCTTACTTTTTGGACATGATTTTATTAAAGCAAGGCGTCTAGCAGGAAATTGCTTTTCTTTGTTATTCATTTCATTTTTTCATATACTGCACAGCATCATGTTTTGATGTGCATTGGTGTAAACATCAACTGAACAATCTGAGACTCTCAAATGTCATTTTCAGTTACTAAGTTGTGTGATTATTAAAACATCAAAACCCAATTTGGAGAAGTCGTATTATATCAGTTTGTTTGTAGGTGTCTCAAGTTGAAAAATGTATATGACATCTTGGTAATATTTTGTTCTCATCACAGACACTGTTTATTGTTTTTGCTATTCTCTACAAACCAACTTCTGTTTTTTTTTCAAATACATGTATTTTGTGAAGCTCAGTCCTGTTGTATTTTATCTTAATAAAAGTTAAAATTCCAGTCTTAAGAATAGCCTATACAAAAAGTAAGAAGTTTACCAAGTCACCTAATATTAATATATCTTAAAGTTAGAGTAACATTATTTTTGGATTCTAGTCCCACCAGTTTTGTATTATTTAAGAGATTACCACTAGATGGCAATATTGCAAAAACTGAGTTACCTTATTTTTGGATTTTTTTTTTATAAGATAGTGTACCAATATTAAGATATACTGTTTGAAAGGAGGTATCACTGCAGTGTACAAAATTGACATTTTTTTGTAAACAAAGTGTTTAAATGGTATGTAAATATATTATTTCAGGACATTTTGGACAAAAGCCCTTCTTTTAGGCTGTGTAGAAAGAAAGGTAAACACTGCAGTATTATATTATTTTTAATATGTTTAATTGAATAAGATATATAAGTGATTTTAATTGTATTTAATAGTGCTATGAAATGGTTTTCAATGACCATGGCAATAGATTGAAATATATATTGGGATATTTACATAATTAACCAAGCATTGTTATTTAACAACGTGAGAAAGATACATTTCTAAAGCATCTATACTCATTAAATCATTAAACATGTTGACAATAATTAACAAGGAATAACAGTTTATTACAATACAATGTTCCAATTAAATTGGCGCTCATGAAATTAATACAATATACTTCTCAACCCCCAATTAGTCACTAGTCTTGGATTACCCACATTTAATTTAGCTAAAGTAGTCTACGACTAGTGCTCATCTCTATGAGATCATCCGACAAAAGGACCAATTATTTTAACCCCTCGTTTTCTCCCTAATTTAGAGAGTCTGATTGTGTTCCCTCACCGCTGCATTGGGAGCTCTCAAATAACATGACCAAGCCAATTATTTCTTTATTCCCAGGAACTTGAGTGCAGGTGTCTGCTAGTTTCATATAATGTTCTACTTCAGAGTATTCTGAGAGTTCTCAGTAAAACCGAGGAACTAGCAGAGTTGTCAAATGTCACTTTTACAATTAGCTGCAGCTCATTAGTGTCAGCCATCTTATTCAACAGTGCATTCTTTCACTTAATACTTTATCTACAACCCTCAGTATATTCCAGAGGCCAGTCTTCTGAGATGTCCAATTATGACGGTTAATTATAAATTATAATTGAATTTCTCTAAATAGAACAATGGTTAAAAGCTTTGTTGAAGTTGTGAAATGCAAGAGGTAGGATATGGAACACACATTCACAGGCTTCTTACTGGAAATCCAATGGTATTTAAAACTACTGCACAAGTTTACATCAAATAGATTAATGTAAGAATGCATACAACGATCTGTTGAATTTAAAATTTTACAGTGAAGGGATTTAAAATGTTCCAGGTTTCTGAGATAGTGCCTTAAGATGCAGGCTTAACGTTGTTGTCTGTATTGCTTTCTGGAAACCAGGAAGACTTAGAGGAAGGTGGTGTCATACAATAGGGTCAGCATATCTGGGCTGGCAAAGAAATCCAATTACCTTCTGGTTTGAGTACGGTATATACTAATTTAAGAAAAGAGTTTAGTTGTTGCGTTGATGTGCATTGTTTGTTCAATATTGTGTAGCATTATATGGGGTAATAAAGTTCAACTAGTTCCATCTGATCAGATTGTTGTTATCCCAATGAATAGATCAGTATTTACCAACTGGCATGGAATAATAATAATAATAATAATAATAATATAATAATAATAATAATAATAATAATAATACATTTAATAAATGAATAACACAAATGTATGAATGATCTGTAGTAAATGTAAATCAACGTGCAAATGCACACGTGTTTCTAATTGTATATCAGTTAGAGAGCTATTTGGAAACAGCATTCATCACAGGCTTAGTCTTTAAGTGGGTTGTGAGGAGTGGGTTAGGAGTGTGGAGAGCAGAGCTGTGATATACAGAGATGGGTGAAACATGTAGAAATGTTTTTGAGAATTGTATTGTAGTGTATAACTGCTCACAGTTTGAGCAGCCAAAACTGCATGCGATGACATATCTTATTCAATAAGAGACACCCTACACACAATCTATTAATGTATATAAAAGAAAGAGATGGGAATAGAGAGAAACATGAAATTAGATAGCGAGGTAGAGATGACAACAGATTCTTCATTCAGTTGGCTGGTCGCACTCATATTGGGTATTCAAACCTCCGCCAGTGAATCAACCAATAAACCTGGGTCAGTTGCACCTTCCAGATTGCAATAAAGAAAAGGGTCCAGACCACGAGGAAAGCATTAGGTGGGCACCATGCTGAATGCTTTAACATGCCCTACTGTTCTCTGCCTTGACGAAACACTTGAGGAAGGTACACACACCAGAGTTTTAGACTCTATAATATACACCAGGAAGACTAAACTGTATTTGATCTGCATATTAAACGAACAGACTGTTGCTGATAGTTATGAATACTGTACTTACTAAACCCTTCTGTTCCTCAATGTAGCCACCAAAAAGGTCTTCTTTTAAAACAAAAAATACAGGTGAATGTGCACTTTTGTCAGACAACTCTTGATATAAATACAGCCTTGCATATTCTCTGATATATCTCTTTGTGAGCAGAAGAATTAACAGGTGAGTAACATTTTGTAATGAAATGAGTAAGTAGTAAGGTGAAATTAGATCAAATATAGGATTGCATAAGGTGAAAACAAAAATTGGGTTTATTGCCTGTAAAGTAGCTTGCTTTGAATGACCCATAGGTTAAAAGCTCTTGCAAGGCACATTTATTCATTCAACACATGCAATAATGAAGACATTCTTGCCAACAAAAAGTACAGTATAAATCAAACTACACATATTCAAAATGGGGCTGTGCATACAGGCTGCTGACATTTCAGTATATTACAGATCAACTGATTGTTACATAGCAAAACTAGAACACCAAATCAGTGATATTTGAAAAAATAGATGTGGAGTTTTCGAATACCGCAATAAAATGAATGGTCATTTCCCTTCTTTTAGGAGAGAGACTTAAAATGAATGCCAAAGAGTTTGAAAAGTGATTCAGGCTCAGTAGACCAGGCTCTGACTCAACGATCTAGATCCTGTCCAAATGACAGAAATGACGTCTAGCCCTGCTAGATGTTACGATGCTGATAACGGAGTCCTTCACAGCACCTAGCTTCCTGTTTCACAGACCAGGGAGGATAGCTGGGAGGATACACATAAAATATTTAAACATCTGAGATTCTGAACCCTAATTCATAGCACTGAAACTGGGTCCATTAACAATGAAGTGCTAAATTGCAAAGATCAACTGATTAAATCACTGAAAAACAATTGACATGACTCCAATTTTACATTGCAAAAGATCAGCATGAATGATCAGCAGGTAGTAAGTTCACCAAAAATGTGTTAATCGTCTTGTTTGAATGTGTACCACAAACCCCCTCAGTGTCTATTTACTGACAGGTACAACTTACCTTCCACTGCATGAGTGAGGCTCCTTTATTGCAAATGGGAATGTCTTCAATTTAAAGAGCTTTGGTAACTCACTTGAGAGTGACATAAACATAAAGAAAATATGAACTACGTACACAGTTCAATATTCAGAAGGAATCGTAGATTTGAAAAGTTATCATTTCGATGTAAGATGTAACTACTGCAAATGTCAGACGCAGTGGTTATTACCAGCTAGATATTTGACTGCAGCAACAATTAGGTGTCCCAAGAGAAGGTCAATTATCTACTGTATTGTCCACTGTAGAGGGTATTAATGCTATTAAAAACTGAACAAATATTCATGTGTATTTTTAAAATGAGCTTTTATGTTATATTTTGATCTCTATCGCAAGGCTGCTTTAAATTTATGTCACAGCTTAAAACATGTTTCAAAATCTAAAAGTCCTATTAGCTAAAAAAAATGCTGGAATTAAAAAAAAAACATACATGATATCACATGTTTCTCTTTAGAAGTGTCAGTGCTTTCATAGTTGGAGGCTTAGGAATGGTTTCTAGCATTTACAGAATTGTATGTACCGGTTTATCTTTATACACAAAACTCAATGTATTCATTGATATATTTTACTTTAGCTTTATTTGTTTTACCAAGCTTGGTATTGTAAATCAGCATTTTGTTCTCAGAACGTGCTTGGTAAAAACACAACCAAAGGCAGAAGGTTCTGAATTGAGGTTTCATTTACATCCTTATATACCTTTCTTGAAAATTGGGCAGTACATCAACGATTCTCAAAGACTGGAACCATCAAACCAATAATAGCACATAATATTCTAAAGCTGAAGAAAATGGGAATGCAAACATTTGTCTAATCATACAAAGAATAATGTTGGTGAAACGAAAAGAAATTCAGCTTAACAGCTTCATTCCATTCTATGACATCTCAAATACCTCAATTATACAGTCTGCAGAGCCTTCCTGCCTAATAAAAGCTAGGGAGACTTAAAAAGTGACAGAATGGGAGCATCCTAATGCAGTGAAAAATAGAAGAAATAATGACCTCCCACTGTGACTCTCTTAGTTCCCCTGCAACGCTTTCTCTATTGGATAAAAAAAAAATACATCAGTAGAAATACCACACAGCACAAATGTAACATTTCTCATATTCACTTGTGGCATGGAGATTTGCAGCTCCAGGTTAATGGTTACTCTCTGGGGTACAAGCTGAACTAAGAGAGAAGGCATGCTTGAGAGCACTTTTGAGGCCACCAGGATGTGATGACTGCAACCGAAAATCATACTGTATACAAAGTGAATCTAAACAACAAGAAGAATACATTAGTTAAGATAACTGCGATATGTCATACCCTAAGCAAGATGTTCTTTAAAGCTAATGCAGAATCTGCTTGGTAACCAATGTAACCACACCTGAACAGAAGTTATGTGCTCAGTCCACTTGATGCTGCACAGCCATGGTTCAATCATCAGGCTGTGCAACATAGTGACATACACTATAAGGACTAATTAAAAGTTGACACAGCCACGGCAGCAGTAATAACAAGGAGGTCCGCTAGGCAGAAATAAGAGTGCAGAAAGGGCAAAGATGATTTACAAAAGACAAAAGTACAAGCAGAGGACTGCCAGAGTGAAATAGTTGAACTGCACGTGTGAAAGCTTCCATAGCTACAAGCAGTGACATACAGTATTGATCTGATATGGCAACACATTCTTGGGGAAAAAAACAGAAGAAGAAATCGCCATACCCATCGGAACTGGACTTATAAGAAACGAAGTGAAGTTGACAAAAATGTATTCTAGTGCCTTCATCGGCGTAATGATATAGACTGTATGCTTAACATGATTTAAAAGCTGAGAATCAAGCAAACAAATGATGAAATAATCAGATTCCAATTGAAAAAGAAAGATGCATATATATATATATATATATATATATATATATATATATATATATATAACAACACACAGCAAAAAAATAGAAATACTGGTGAATACAATTCTGTTCTTATCACATTACATTATGTCCTGGTGGGAATTGTAAATGTATTAATAATATAAGAATATTGCCAAGGGGGATGGTGAGGGGTGAAGGCAGACTAAACTTCTTTTTGAGGAATGTCCCTCGGAGCCCCTTTCACGCCAAGCTCTTGGAGTTGTGGACTCCCTCTGGTGGCAGACTTTATCGAACATGAATGCAATTGAAGCATAATTGTAAGAGCCAACACATATCAGCCTGACACTAAATTGTTGTCACACTGGCCACTAAGTCACTCTTTCAAACAAAAAGCATACACTCACTATTACTAATAAGTGATTTAAAATGTCTGAGGTATAGTGTTCTGCAAAGCCATCACCATAGCTGTCACTGAGTTTTCAAAATACGGTAGCTTTAGTAAACTGAAATCTCATACCTGTTAACTTTTGAAAATACAAACTCGAGAGCGGGGGGTGGGGTGGGGGGGTGGTATAGGTGGCTCAGTATGCAAACTTGTCTCGCTCACTGAATCCTTGCCTGTCACAGGACTCCCCTGGATCCTAAACCCTGCAATGTACAGATGGAATTGCAGTAATAATGCACCGGCAGTAGAATACGGGAGAAAATATGTCCCGGGAGATGTCCGGGAGAAGGGTCCAAAATACGTGAGACTCCCAGCGAATACGGGAGAGTTGACAGTGTTGAATTTGTGTACAGACTGGGGTCATTTTAGATCACATCCACATGTGATTAAAAGAACGCACTAGTGCTAACAGCAGCTAAGCTTTGTTGAATTTAATGCTTGTCAGGTTTATACTGGGCTGTCAGTCACCTAATAATTGCGGTAAGAGGTGTATGTTCAAAACAGGGGAGCTTCGGGGGTGGAGGGGAGGTTCAGCAAAAACACTGATGATGCTGACACGACATCATTTGAAGTGTCAGACAAAGCACAGGTCATCCGCCTTCTGGAGCAGTAAACGCTTTAGAGACTAAGCAGGCAGTTCTAAATTCTACTAGCTTTAATTGGTGGCAAAGCTTCAGAAGCAGAATTGGGGTTATTGCGTTACTTCTCATCAATGGGCGCAAAGCTGAAAGGGGGAATAGGAATAATGCAGCAGGTCAATGTTCCATTTTCAGAGAGTCAAGCTGAACTTAAGGCTTCATGAAAGATTAGCCTGAGGTGGCAGGCCTAGATAGATGTGTATGAATTGTGTAGAACCCACTGATAAATGAGATGTCAGACTCACACATGATTTAAGAGGATGCCACAGACAATGAATTACCTGGAAGTGAACCAGCAAGTTGCTCAGTTAAACCAGGCAGATGGTCTTTTACTTGTCTGTTACATTCACAGCCACTACAGGCAGTAACCAATTGAAGTACAGCAGTGACTTTTATATTATTTTCTAAAACAGACACTTGCCTTAAATACTTGTTTCAGATTTTCTAAACATTTCCTTTTCAAACAAAAACGACATGCCTTTAAAAATCCACAACTTTATGTTTAGTTAGACTGACCTGGCGTTGGCTGTAAAGCATGGCAGCATGCTGTAACACTTTTCCCTCCTGCAGTTACCAGCACCAATAGAACATTTCAATTGCATAAAAGGTGCTGGAAGGTTTACTGAGCAAATATGGCAGATCATACAGCAATAGTTGAAAGTTTGACCATGGATGCAATTCTTTACCATTCAAATCTTGGTCCCTATGTAAAATAAATCTATACAACAGGTGAGTCGTTCTCTCTTTTGAGTTTCTGTGCAGTTTGTCCTTAGGCATTCTGTATTAATGTTTCATGAGTAAAGCTGTGTCTGTGTGTCTTTTTGAATAAGGCTGTGATATTTTAATAATGATCAGCATAACCTATAGCTAATTTGCATTATCATTCAATCACTTCACTGTAGACAAGTAGCACAGAATTTCACATTTATTTAGCAATCTGAGAAAAGCAGACACACAGTGAAACTGTAGAGGCAATAGAAGATGGAATATATGCTTTTTCCCCTCATTCTTTCTAATATACTTATGCACCTCAAATTTAGTGTTATTGCATTTCCCACAGCTATGTTGCATTTTAAAAACACACATCTTCAATGACATACAATATGTTCACCGAAACTGAATAATGCTATCAATCCACACTGATATAATTGGAGAAGCAATACTTAATAATTTTCCACTGTTTTCTTAAATGACTTGAGCTCTTAAAACTGGCACTACCATTTGGATTGGAAGATATGATAATCAGAATTGTGCTAGATGAAGGGACAAGGATTTAAGAATCACCAAAATGAAACTGAATAAGAACAAAAGAAAGTTTACAAACGAGAAGAGGCCATTTGGCTCGTTTGGTTGTTAGTAGCTTACTAGGGAGGTGGTTCCAGACCCTCAAAATTCTTTGGGTAAAAAAGTGCCACCTATTTTCTGTTCTAAATGCCTCTTTATCTAATCTCAGTTTGTGACCGCTTGTCCTTGTTTCTTTTTTTTAGGTCAAAAAAGTCCCTTGAGTCAACATTGTCAATACTTTTATAATTTTGAATACTTGAATCAGATCAGATTTTGTTCAAGACTGAATAGATTCAATTCTTTAAACCTGTCCGCATATGACATACCTTTTAAACCCGGAATAATTCTGGTCGCTCTTCTTTGCACTCTTTCTAGAGCAGCAATATCCTTTTTGTAGTGACGTGACCCGAACTGAACGCACTATTCTAGATGAGGTCTTACTAATGCATTGTTTTAACATTACTTCCCTTGATTTAAATTCAACACTTTTCACTATATATCCAAGCATCTTGTTGGCCTTTATTTTATAGCTTCCTCACATTGTCTGGATGAAGACATTTCTGAGTCAACATAAACTCCTAGGTCTTTTTTGTAGATTCCTTCTTCAATTTCAGTATCTCTCATATGGTATTTATAATGCACATTTTTATTACATGTGTACAATACCTTACACTTTTCTCTATTAAGAGTAATTTGCCATGAGTCTGCCCAGTTCTGAATGCCGACTAGATAAGTTTGAATGACCTTTGCTGCTGCAACAATGTTTGCCATTCCTTCTATTTTTGTGCCGTCTGCAAATTTAACAAGTTTGTTTCCTATACCAGCATCTAAGTCATTAATATAGATTAATAATAGCAGAGGATCTAATACTGATCCCTGTGGTACTCCACTGGTTACCTCGCTCCATTTTGAGGTTTCTCTTCTATCAGTACTTTCTGTTTTCTACATGTTAACCACTCCCTAATCCATGTGCATGCAATCCCTACTGCATTCACTTTGAGAATTAATCTTTTATGTAGGACTTTGTCAAAAGCTTTCTGGAAATCTAAATAAACCATATCACACGCTATGAAATTGGTTTTAGGCCCCTTAGCAAAGTTCATTTCTATCTCTCTTGTGGCCTTTCTAACTTCCTTTTTGAATTGTGTTTGCTGTTCCAAGTAGTTTATCTGTGTACTTAGTTCTTGGTCCCTTTTAAATGCTCTGTAAAGTGCCTTTTTTCTCTGAATATATATTTTTTTAATTGCTGTTTAATGTACAGTAGTATAATTAGCATATATAATGTATTCTAATCAAAAACAACAATTCCAAATATGCTTAATTGGAATTAACCAAATCATCTCACACAGAATTACATAAATGCATACATATGTTCCCAATTTACATAATAGACATATGTTTGCCAATAAGTAAATTTAGAAAGAGATGTAATTAGCTACACATCATACTTTATAATATAAAAAAAAAAAATCCAAACAAGACTTAAGAGCTGGTTATACAGAACTATATACAATAGATATAGCTAAACTTGAAAACTGCTTGAATTAAAGGATTTGTGAGTAAACAGATTATCTTCTCATAGAGTGACAGAACACATTCACAGTTCTGTGTTCTGATTCTATGGCAACTGAAGATTAATCTCAACATTGATACAAAAATAATAGCTGACATTAGCCTGGGTTTTCACTTCCTCGTATTAATTAATGTACATGCCATTAATTATGATTTTGAATAATGACACTAAATGTCAATACACTTTTTTTTCCAGATACACTTTTTTTTTTTTGATACAATTATTATAGATGACATATATATATATATATATATATATATATATATATATATATATATATATATATATATATATATATATATATATACAGCTATGGCCAGATGTTTTGCATCATCTAGAATTTTAGGATTGAGACACAATTAAAAAACTATATGAACATAATTTAGATATTTTATTTATCATCATATAACCGAAGAAACTACAAAATGATGTCACAAAAAAGTGGAAGTACAGTATTTCATGTTAGATTTGGAAATGTCCATTTTTTTGTAAATTTTTTGTCAAGTATATGGTAAACCACAAAGCAGTATATAATTCAATATGATAACAAAACATTATTCAGCAGGTTTCATTTGACTTCATGAAGCAAAATTAGTTGATCTATAGGCTGATGCAAAACTTTTGGCCGTGTGTGTGTGTGTGTTATTAATAATATATAGTCTAATAAGAATAATTAAACAGCATAGCTAATCTTAATTTGACATGATTTTGTTTTGATATTTGCCATCTGGTACAAAGACCTTTCATATGACACTACTACATCATATAAACAGTATGTACAACAGTTTAACATGGTTTGATCTGATTGGATAAAAGATCCTCATCCGTATACAATACAGTTTATATGATCTGTTGAGCACATTAAACACACTAAACACAAATAAAATTGAAAAATGAATGACATGACGTATGTTTTAAGGGCCAGTATAAATACATTTTTAATTGTTACAGTAATGTATGCCAACAAAACAAAATGATCTTTATGTCACAACAAATAATATCTCAATCGTATTCCCCTGCTCCTAAATTCCTCCAAAGAGGTAGTTTAAGAGGCCAGTGGTTTGAATCACATTCATTTTTTAAATCCTTCAATGGATTTCAGTAGGAGTTTTGCCAACTACTGTTGATGAGCAAGATGCACATCTTGGGTATATCAGGAGTACTATTTTTCACACTGTAATCAATGAATTAAGGATGCAGAAGAAAAAGCTTCACAAATGCACAATAGTACCATAAGTTACCTTTGTTAGTTCTTAGTGGCA